>NC_069499.1:299921184-300221184 GCF_027579735.1 Bombina bombina | reverse complement strand
TAAGGAGGTATTATCCACTCTGGATGATTGTGACAAGTTGGTCATCCCACGAGAAACTATGTAAAATGGACAAGTTCCTAGAGGTGCCGGGGCTCCCAGAAGCTTTTCCTATACCCAAGCGGGTGGCGGACATTGTTAATAAAGAATGGGAAAGGCCCGGTATTCCTTTCGCTCCTCCCCCCATATTTAAAATATTGTTTCCTATGGTCGACCCTAGAAAGGACCTTATGGCAGACAGTCCCCAAGGTCGAGGGAGCGGTTTCCCACTCTTAAATAACGCCACCACTATACCCATAGAGGATCGTTGTGCTTTCAAGATCCTATGGATAAAAAATTAGAGGTTTTGCTTAAAAAGATGTTTGTTCAGCAGGGTTACCTTCTACAAACCAATTTCATGCATTGTCCCTGTCGCTACAGCTCGCTTGTTTCTGGTTCGATGAGCTGATAAAGGGCGGTCGGTAGTGATTCTCCTCCTTATGAGGAGATTATGGACAGAATCAATGCTCTCAAATTGGCTAATTCTTTCACCCTAGACGCCACTTTGCAATTGGCTAGGTTAGCGGCTAAGAATTCTGGGTTTGCTATTGTGGCGCGCAGAGCGCTTTGGTTGAAATCTTGGTCGGCTGATGCGTCTTCCAAGAACAAGCTACTTAACATTCCTTTCAAGGGGAAAACGCTGTTTGGCCCTGACTTGAAAGAGATTATCTCTGATATCACTGGGGGTAAGGGCCACGCCCTTCCTCAGGATCGGCCTTTCAAGGCAAAAAATAAACCTAATTTTCGTCCCTTTCGTAGAAACGGACCAGCCCAAAGTGCTACGTCCTCTAAGCAAGAGGGTAATACTTCTCAAGCCAAGCCAGCTTGGAGACCAATGCAAGGCTGGAACAAGGGAAAGCAGGCCAAGAAACCTGCCACTGCTACCAAGACAGCATGAAATGTTGGCCCCCGATCCGGGACCGGATCTGGTGGGGGGCAGACTCTCTCTCTTCGCTCAGGCTTGGGCAAGAGATGTTCTGGATCCTTGGGCGCTAGAAATAGTCTCCCAAGGTTATCTTCAGCGAAATTCACAGGACTTCCCCAAGGGGGAGGTTCCACAGGTCCTCAGTTGTCTTCAGACCACATAAAAGACAGGCATTCTTACATTGTGTAGAAGACCTGTTAAAAATGGGAGTGATTCATCCTGTTCCATTAAGAGAACAAGGGATGCGGGTTCTACTCCAATCTGTTTATAGTTCCCCAAAAAGAGGGGAACGTTCAGCCCATATCTTAGATCTCAAGATTTTAAACAAGTTTCTCAAGGTTCCATCGTTCAAGATGGAAACCATTCGAACTATTCTTCCTTCACATCCAGGACGGGTCAATTCATGACCACACGGGGATTTAAAGGACTGCGTATCCTACATATTCCTATCCACAAGGAACATCATCGGTTCCTGAGGTTCGCATTCTGGACAAACATTACCAGTTCGTGGCGACTTCCTTTCGGATTAGCCACTGCTCCAAGGATTTCACAAAGGTTACTAGGGTCCCTTCTAGCCTGTGCTAAGACCAAGGGGCATTGCTGTAGTTACCTTACTTGGACGACTTCTGATTCAAGCGTCGTCCCTTCCTCAAGCAAAGGCTCACACGGACATTGTCCTGACCTTTCTCAGATCTCACGGATGGAAAGTGAACGTGGAAAGAGTTCTCTATCTCCGTCAACAAGGGTTCCCTTCTTGGGAACATAATAGACTCCTTAGAAATGAGGATTTTTTCTGACAGAGGCCAGAAAAACAAAACTTCCTAGACTCCTTGTCCGGATACTTCATTCATCGTTTCCCCCTCGTCCTTCCATAGCTCAGTGCATGGAAGTGATCGGGTTGATGGTAGCGGCAATGGACATAGTTCCTTTTGCACGCATTCATCTAAGACCCATTACAACTGTGCATGCTCAGTCAGTGGAATGGGGACTATACAGACCTCTGTCTCCGAAGATACAAGTAAATCAGAGGACCAGAGACTCACTCGTTGGTGGCTGTCCCTGGACAACCTGTCCACGAGGGATGACATTCCGCAGACCAGAGTGGGTCATTGTCACGACCGACGCCAGTCTGATGGGCTGGGGCGCGGTCTGGGGATCCTGAAAGCTCAGGGGTCTTTGGTCTCCGGGAAGAATCTCTTCTATACCGATAAATATTCTGGAACTGAGAGCGATATTCAATGCTCCTCAAGGCTTGGCCTCAGCTAGCGAGGGGCCAAAGTTACATACGGTTTCAATCAGACAACATGACAACTGTTGCGTAACATCAACCATCAGGGGGAACAAGGAGTTCCTGGCGATGGAAGACGAATGACAAATCATTCTATGGGCGGAGTCTCCACTCCTGCCACCTGTCTGCTATCCACATCCCAGGAGTGGGAAAATTGGGGAAGCGGATTTTCTGAGGCGTCAGACATTGCATCCGGGGGAGTGGGAACTCCATCCGGAAATCTTTGCCCCAAGTCACTCAGCTGTGGGGCATTCCAGACATGGATCTGATGGCCTCTCGTCAGAACATCACAAAGTTCCTTGCTACGGGTCCAGATCCAGGGATCCCAAGGCGGCTCTAGTGGATGCACTAGTAACACCTTGGACCTTCTAGCTAGCTTATGTTTTCCCGCCGTTTCCTCTCATCCCCAGGCTGGTAGCCAGGATCAATCAGGAGAGGGCGTCGGTGATCTTGATAGCTCCTCGTGGCACGCAGGACTTGGTATGCAGATCTGGTGAATATGTCATCGGCTCCACCTTGGAAGCTACCTTTGAGACGAGACCTTCTTGTTCAGGGTCCGTTCGAACATCCGAATCTGGTTTCACTCCAGCTGACTGCTTGGAGATTGAACGCTTGATCTTATCGAAGCGAGGGTTCTCAGATTCTGTTATCGATACTCTTGTTCAGGCCAGAAAGCCTGTAACTAGAAAGATTTACCACAAAATTTGGAAAAAATATATCTGTTGGTGTGAAAGGATTCCCTTGGGACAAGGTTAAGATTCCTAGGATTCTATCCTTCCTTCAAGAAGGACTGGAAAAAGGATTATCTGCAAGTTCCCTGAAGGGACAGATTTCTGCCTTGTCTGTGTTACTTCACAAAAAGCTGGCCGCTGTGCCAGATGTTCAAGCCTTTTGTTCAGGCTCTGGTTAGAATTAAGCCTGTTTACAAACCTTTGACTCCTCCTTGGAGTCTCAATTTAGTTCTTTCAGTTCTTCAGGGGGTTCCGTTTGAACCCTTGGCATTCCGTTTGATATTAAGTTATTATCTTGGAAAGTTTTGTTTTTAGTTGCAATTTCTTCTGCAAGAAGAGTTTCAGAATTATCTGCTCTGCAGTGTTCTCCTCCTTATCTGGTGTTCCATGCAGATAAGGTGGTTTTACGTACTAAACATGGTTTTCTTCCAAAAGTTGTTTCTAACAAAAACATTAACCAGGAGATTATCGTACCTTCTCTGTGTCCGAAACCAGTTTCAAAGAAGGAACGTTTGTTGCACAATTTGGATGTTGTTCGCGCTCTGAAATTCTATTTAGATGCTACAAAGGATTTAGACAAACATCTCCTTGTTTTGTTGTTTATTCCGGTAAAGAGGATGAGGTCAAAAAGCAACTTCTACCTCTCTCTCTTTTTGGATTAAAAGCATCATCAGATTGGGCTTACGAGACTGCCGGACGGCAGCCTCCCGAAAGAATCACAGCTCATTCCACTAGGGCTGTGGCTTCCACATGGGCCTTCAAGAACGAGGCTTCTGTTGAATCAGATATGTAGGGCAGCGACTTGGTCTTCACTGCACACTTTTACCAAATTTTACAAGTTTGATACTTTTGCTTCTTCTGAGGCTATTTTTGGGAGAAAGGTTTTGCAAGCCGTGGTGCCTTCCATTTAGGTGACCTGATTTGCTCCCTCCCTTTCATCCGTGTCCTAAAGCTTTGGTATTGGTTCCCACAAGTAAGGATGACCGCCGTGGACCGGACACACCTATGTTGGAGAAAACAGAATTTATGTTTACCTGATAAATTACTTTCTCCAACGGTGTGTCCGGTCCACGCCCGCCCTGGTTTTTTTAATCAGGTCTGATAATTTTTTCTTTAACTACAGTCACCACGGTACCATATGGTTTCTCCTATGCAAATATTCCTCCTTAACGTCGGTCGAATGACTGGGGTAGGCGAGCCTAGGAGGGATCATGTGACCAGCTTTGCTGGGCTCTTTGCCATTTCCTGTTGGGGAAGAGAATATCCCACAAGTAAGGATGACGCCGTGGACCGGACACACCGTTGGAGAAAGTAATTTATCAGGTAAACATAAATTCTGTTTTTATGTGTGTTGTATAATATTTTATTGCATATCTATTAGTTTGTTCAAACTTTCTAGAGCTGTGAAGTACAAATAACATGGCGATTAATCATTATTAATTTGCCTCGTTTAGCAATTGGAGGATATCCGGTTGCTTGCTAACATATAACTCCCAGCTCCTGTTGTATCTTTAGTTCTTGAGAAAGTCCCGTCGTACGGGACGAAACGCGTAGAACGTAGCTTTATGAACATTCTATTTTTCACCCAGTGAAGCCACCGTAGGTCCTCGTGTGCAGTGAGCTCAGCACTAGGGGTTCTCCTATTGGTACTTAGCTGAGGGTGTGTGGAGGTGTGTCCCTGACGCAGCGGTTAGAGATATCGGAGTACCCGCTGTTTACATTTACTGAAATTGGACGCTTACAAACCACGAAGGGACATTTTGATGATCCATCAAAATACAACTGGACCCTAGCCATACGTGTATGAGGGACAACTTTAATTTTGATGTGCCTGTTTTTATCTTAACTCTTGTGAGTATATTATCTTGTGTGTTTCACCTGAATAAATATTTCTACACTTGAATCGCGTCCTGCGCTTCTCTCCTTTCATCCTATTCTAGAAATTGCACTTTGGAGATTCGTCTCGTTAAGAGGAGCAGCGGAACATTCAAGATATAGGATTATCACTTCTTTGCTGGGTCAGGAATTTACAGACCGGCATTCTGCAAAGACATTTTATCCTTTATAGGACTGTGGCTTTCCATACACCGCAACATTTAATATATGCAGGTTTTTTTCATCTTTCTAAATAGTATTAACCTATTAGTAATATTATTTATGTGCTTCTACCAACATCTATAGTGTTATATTCAATACCTGTTGTTTTTTTTTTTATATACTTTTATTTAAGGTTATTTTGCGCTATTTCATTGCTCTTGTCGAGCAATTTTGAGTGTTTATATCTGTTATTTTGTTTTGGGAGTAGCTGCATTATACCTTAATCAATGGCTGAATCCACTTTAGATATCAACACTTTTGGAGTTAACCAATCAAGGGAAAATAGACAACGTTCTGTAAATTTACTCCAGAGTCAACCTACTAATGCTCACACAGATGACCCTATTCAGTATTTTAGAGATCTTGAAAGATTATTATTAAAAGATGCCAAAGAATGGCAAGATCTTGTACTGCTGGATAATTATATATTACACAAGGTTATACCAAGAGGGCTAAGAATATTCAAATTTCCGGCATTTAATCTTGATGAAGTGGAATATCAGCTGGAATGGGAACAAATTTTGCACAACTGTTCCACGGCCCTCATTAAACTGTTAATCAAATACAGGGAGTGTAAATTAGCTAACTTGAAAATAGAAATAGATACATTAATGGTACAAATTCAACCTTATGAAAACATTAAAAAATGGAAAGATTTAAATGTAAACATCCAAAATAGGGTTGATATTTATGCCAAAGAGCTGGAAGGTATCAAAATTAAAAAATTACAAAGGGACCTAGAGGATTTTAAAACAGATCAGGTATTCTCATATAAGAAAAAAACCCAGGACAATAACAATCACAAAGATAGAAAGAGTGAAGTTTCTAGAAGTAGTAATAGTAACTCTTCACAGAAGGAGAAAACAGATAGCACTTTTAACAAGCAGCATAGAACAAGACCTGAGGGTAACAACTGGTATAATTCTAAAGGGGAAAATATAAGACACAACCCTAATGGTGGGTATAACCCGAATAATTATTTTAGGAATAGCAATAATAACATAAATAATAATAACAATTATTATAAGAACAACCATCAGGGTTATAAGAATCAGCATTTTAACTATAGTAGGGAACAACCAAGGGGACATTATGAGCCCAATTCCCATTTTAACACTAGACAGTATGAACAAGAGCATTCTGGATTTTACACAACAGATACTTTTTCTGATACAAATAGGGGTGGGAATCTCCACATACATGAACCCTATAGACCCCAGAGAGCTAATGCTAGATTTAACAGGGAGGATCAACATGATTATCAAGTTCCCACTAGCAATAGATTTAATGAATTGAGCTACCATCCGGCTTCTCCACGATGGCAGGAACAGGGAGCAGCCTAAGGCACATAATTGGGGTACTAAGAATACACCTAATAGAGCAAGAAGTAACTCCACTAATAATAATAAAAACACCAACAATCAACATCATTTTTTAGGGGTGCCCCCTTGGAGAATTCCAGGGGGGGGACACATGAAGCAAATACACATAGAGGAACCTCTTCAACAGAGGAACCCCAAACGGCCCCTGGAAGACAGAGACATAGAGGAAGTAGAGGAGGAGAAAAAACAAGAAAAAAGAAACAGAGAGAGGTGGAATTAGAACAGGGATCTAAATTAATTTTTAATTTATCGGACCGGTCTTTCTCGAAAGAGGAAATGACTCTACTCATAAAAGGGTTAAATTTTGCACCTACTAGCCCCCCTAACTATTTTGATCTCTTCATTGACGTACAACGATTTATTAGAAATCTTACATTGAAACGTTATTTTCATAGGAATGATTTGGATCAACCATTGGATCCAACCATTTCTAATATTGAAGATGAGGAATGTATTAGAATCTTGGAAGGGATAGAGAGAGAGACCAGTCAACTAGAGAGTCTTAATCTTTCAGACTTATCAACATATGATGAGGATGAAGATTTCCCTGTGAGACATTGTTCTTTAAAAAGGAAATCTATTTTCTATCCCCAACACAGCCAGTCTGAATACATAAAAATCTTCAATAAACTGGTATGCCAAGACATGGAATCCCTCTCTAAAATTCCTAATTATCAACTACCTCATTGTAGGGATAATTTATCAAAAGAAGAGAGAGCCGCCCTGAAAACTTTGAGTAACACTACAGATATTATTTTCAGAGCAGCGGACAAGGGGGGTGGGATTGTAGTGCAAAATAGGAAAGATTACCTTAAAGAGGCATTTAGTTTACTACATGATAGAAATACCTATCTTCCTCTTACATTTAATCCAACTGAAAAATATAAAAAAGAGCTTCTTGTACTTTTAACTGATGCAAAAAATTTAAATGTCCTTAATATGGAAGAATTTAAATTTCTTTATGAAGTAGCACCCAAGATTGCGAGTTTTTACCACCTGCCCAAGGTGCATAAGGATCCCCTACAGCCTCCGGGAAGACCCATTGTCTCTGGGATAGGCTCATTATGCGATAATTTATCCAAATACATAGATTCATATTTACAATCCATGGTATTGGATACAAGAGCCTATCTCAAAGACACAATAGATGTGATCAATAAATTTGAGGGTCTACCGTGGGCTGATGATTATGTGTGGGTTACATGTGATGCTTCGGCTCTATACACTAGTATACCCCATTCATTGGGTATCCTAGCAATTAAAGAAATACTTAGTAATTCAAGACTCCCCAGAGATCAAATTGATTTTATTGTTGATGCAATTCACTTTATTCTAACACATAATTATTTTTTATTTGAAAATGTGTATTACAAGCAAATACAGGGGACGGCGATGGGGACAACATTTGCCCCATCATACGCTAACCTGTATGTATCCCACTTTAAAAACAATTTAATTTGGAAAAATAATCCCTATGAGAAAAATATTGTGAAATATTATCGCTTCATAGACGATATAATACTTATATGGAAAGGTTCGGTAGATACCATATCTGAATTCATTACTTATATGAATAATAATACGTACAATTTAACATTTACTCATGAAATTTCTATTACATCTATATCTTTTTTAGACTTGACACTTTTTTGTGATGATATCAATAGATCAGTGGCAGTTAAGAATTACCATAAACCCACCGATAGAAATGGGTTATTAAATGCCAATAGTGGCCATCTTAAACAGTGGAAAAGCAATATCCCACTGGGACAATTCCAACGTATTAAACGTAACTGCACTTTTAATGAGGATTATAATAGGGAGGCAGATGTTCTAACTAAAAAATTTTTAGACAAAAGATATGATCTTGATCTTCTAAATACAGCTAAGAGTAGAGTGGATAGCATTAACAGATCAGATCTGGTTAAAACTAAAAACAAGTCCCTATCTAAAACTGATGGTTCTAATGAAAAACCACCAAAATTTGTAACTAAATATAACAATCAGCATCATAAAATTAAAAATATTTTAACTAAACATTGGAATGTCTTGAAACTAGACCCTATCCTGAATGATATTTTAGGTCCAAAACCAGATATAATTTATAGGAAAAATAGAGACATTAAAAACCACATTGCTCCCACTAAATTACGCCAACCGATTAAAGGTGCTTCATCAACCAGTGGATCACTAACCAGCTGGTGTGGAGGGCCGGTGGGCCTTTTTCCTTGTAAATATAAAGAATGTATCATGTGTCCCAGAATTTCAGATAAAAATGCCTCTTTTGTAAATTATGATGGTAGTAGGATCTACAACTGTAAGCATAGATATACATGTCATACCACATTTGTAGTATATCAACTATCCTGCAAATGTGGGAAAATCTATATAGGGCGTACTAAACGCAAAATTAAATATAGACTAAGGGAGCACATTCGAAATATAGAGGCAGGCTTTGAAAATCACAGTGTGTCTCATCACTTCAAGTACTACCATAACCAAAATCCTGAAGACCTTGCAGTTAGTATAGTAGAATGGGTGCCTCTGGACAAGTGGGACACCAATCGTCTTTTGAGATTAAGACGAAGAGAGACCTATTGGATCAAGACTTTAGATTGCCTTGATCCAAAGGGACTGAATATAGAACTTGATATAGCAGCATTTATATGAATGTGATCACAGTTCTTGGCCAACATATTACTATAAGGTCAGGGCTCATAGAATCTCTACTATTTGAAACTATTGCATTACCCACTATCTTATAATATATTTTTAAAATATATTTCTCCAACATAGGTGTGTCCGGTCCACGGCGTCATCCTTACTTGTGGGATATTCTCTTCCCCAACAGGAAATGGCAAAGAGCCCAGCAAAGCTGGTCACATGATCCCTCCTAGGCTCCGCCTTCCCCAGTCATTCTCTTTGCCGTTGTACAGGCAACATCTCCACGGAGATGGCTTAGAGTTTTTTGGTGTTTAACTGTAGTTTTTATTCTTCAATCAAGAGTTTGTTATTTTAAAATAGTGCTGGTATGTACTATTTACTCTGAAACAGAAAAGTGATGAAGATTTCTGTTTATAAGAGGAAAATGATTTTAGCAACCGTTACTAAGATCGATGGCTGTTTCCACACAGGACTGTTGAGAGGAATTAACTTCAGTTGGGGGAAACAGTGAGCAGACTTTTGCTGCTTGAGGTATGACACATTTCTAACAAGACTATGTAATGCTGGAAGCTGTCATTTTCCCTATGGGATCCGGTAAGCCATTTTTATTACATAAGAATAAAGGGCTTCACAAGGGCTTTTAAGACTGGTAGACATTTTCTGGGCTAAAACGATTGATATATAAGCATTTTTAATACTTCATAGCTTTGAGGAATTATTTTATTCTTGGGAATTATGTAAAATAACCGGCAGGCACTGTATTGGACACCTTGTTCTCTAGGGGCTTTCCCTAATCATAGGCAGAGCCTCATTTTCGCGCCTCTATTGTGCAGTTGTTTTTGAGAAGCATGACATGCAGATGCATGTGTGAGGAGCTCAGATACATAGAAAAGGCTTTCTGAAGGCGTCATTTGGTATCGTATTCCCCTTTGGGCTTGGTTGGGTCTCAGCAAAGCAGATACCAGGGACTGTATAGGGGTTAAACATAAAAACGGCTCCGGTTCCGTTATTTTAAGAGTTAAAGCTTTCAAATTTGGTGTGCAATACTTTTAAGGCTTTAAGACACTGTGGTGAAATTTTGGTGAATTTTGAACAATTCCTTCATACTTTTTCACATTTGCAGTAATAAAGTGTGTTCAGTTTAAAATTTAAAGTGACAGTAACGGTTTTATTTTAAAACGTTTTTTGTACTTTGTTATCAAGTTTATGCCTGTTTAACATGTCTGAACTACCAGATAGACTGTGTTCTGTATGTGGGGAAGCCAAGGTTCCTTCTCATTTAAATAGATGTGATTTATGTGACACAAAATTTAGAGAAAATGATGCCCAAGATGATTCCTCAAGTGAGGGGAGTAAGCATGGTACTGCATCATCCCCTCCTTCGTCTACGCCAGTCTTGCCCACACAGGAGGCCCCTAGTACATCTAGTGCGCCAATACTCCTTACTATGCAACAATTAACGGCTGTAATGGATAATTCTATCAAAAACATTTTAGCCAAAATGCCCACTTATCAGCGAAAGCGCGACTGCTCTGTTTTAGAAAATACGGAAGAGCATGAGGACGCTGATGATATTGGTTCTGAAGTGCCCCTACACCAGTCTGAGGGGGCCAGGGAGGTTTTGTCTGAGGGAGAAATTTCAGATTCAGGGAAAATTTCTCAACAAGCTGAACCTGATGTGATTACATTCAAATTTAAATTGGAACATCTCCGCGCTCTGCTTAAGGAGGTGTTATCTACTCTGGATGATTGTGAGAATTTGGTCATTCCAGAGAAATTATGTAAGATGGACAAGTTCCTAGAGGTCCCGGGGCCCCCCGAAGCTTTTCCTATACCCAAGCGGGTGGCGGATATTGTAAACAAAGAATGGGAAAGGCCCGGCATACCTTTCGTCCCTCCCCCTATATTTAAGAAATTGTTTCCTATGGTCGACCCCAGAAAGGACTTATGGCAGACAGTCCCCAAGGTCAAGGGGGCGGTTTCTACTCTAAACAAACGCACCACTATACCCATAGAAGATAGTTGTGCTTTCAAAGATCCTATGGATAAAAAATTAGAGGGTTTGCTTAAAAAGATGTTTGTTCAGCAAGGTTACCTTCTACAACCAATTTCATGCATTGTTCCTGTCACTACAGCAGCGTGTTTCTGGTTCGATGAACTAGAAAAGGCGCTCAATAAAGATTCTTCTTATGAGGAGATTTTGGACAGAATTCATGCTCTCAAATTGGCTAACTCTTTCACCTTAGACGCCACTTTGCAATTGGCTAGATTAGCGGCGAAAAATTCTGGGTTTGCTATTGTGGCGCGCAGAGCGCTTTGGCTAAAATCTTGGTCAGCGGATGCGTCTTCCAAGAACAAATTGCTTAACATTCCTTTCAAGGGGAAAACGCTGTTTGGCCCTGACTTGAAAGAGATTATTTCTGATATCACTGGGGGTAAGGGCCACGCCCTTCCTCAGGATAGGTCTTTCAAGGCTAAAAATAAACCAAATTTTCGTCCCTTTCGCAGAAACGGACCAGCCCCAAGTGCTACATCCTCTAAGCAAGAGGGTAATACTTCTCAAGCCAAGCCAGCCTGGAGGCCAATGCAAGGCTGGAACAAAGGTAAGCAGGCAAGAAACCTGCCACTGCTACCAAGACAGCATGAGATGTTGGCCCCCGATCCGGGACCGGAACTGGTGGGGGGCAGACTCTCTCTCTTCGCTCAGGCTTGGGCAAGAGATGTTCTGGATCCGTGGGCGCTGGAAATAGTCTCCCCAGGTTATCTTCTGGAATTCAAGGGGCTTCCCCCAAGGGGGAGGTTCCACAGGTCTCAATTGTCTTCAGACCACATAAAAAAAACAGGCATTCTTACATTGTGTAGAAGACCTGTTAAAAATGGGAGTGATTCATCCTGTTCCATTAGGAGAACAAGGGATGGGGTTCTACTCCAATCTGTTCATAGTTCCCAAAAAAAGAGGGAACATTCAGACCAATCTTAGATCTCAAGATCCTAAACAAGTTTCTCAAGGTTCCATCGTTCAAAATGGAAACCATTCGAACAATTCTTCCTTCCATCCAGGAAGGTCAATTCATGACCACGGTGGATTTAAAGGATGCGTATCTACATATTCCTATCCACAAGGAACATCATCGGTTCCTAAGGTTCGCCTTTCTGGACAAGCATTACCAGTTTGTGGCACTTCCGTTCGGATTAGCCACTGCTCCAAGAATTTTCACAAAGGTACTGGGGTCCCTTCTAGCGGTGCTAAGACCAAGGGGCATTGCAGTAGTACCTTACTTGGACGACATTCTGATTCAAGCGTCGTCCCTTCCACAAGCAAAGGCTCACACGGACATCGTCCTGGCCTTTCTCAGATCTCACGGGTGGAAAGTGAACGTAGAAAAAAGTTCTCTATCTCCGTCAACAAGAGTTCCCTTCTTGGGAACAATAATAGACTCCTTAGAAATGAGGATTTTTCTGACAGAGGCCAGAAAATCAAAACTTCTAAACTCTTGTCAAGTACTTCATTCTGTTCCTCTTCCTTCCATAGCGCAGTGCATGGAAGTAATAGGTTTGATGGTCGCGGCAATGGACATAGTTCCTTTTGCGCGAATTCATCTGAGACCATTACAACTGTGCATGCTCAGTCAGTGGAATGGGGATTATACAGACTTGTCTCCGACGATACAAGTAGATCAGAGGACCAGAGATTCACTCTGTTGGTGGCTGTCCCTGGACAACCTGTCACAGGGGATGAGCTTCCGCAGACCAGAGTGGGTCATTGTCACGACCGACGCCAGTCTGGTGGGCTGGGCGCGGTCTGGGGACTCCTGAAAGCTCAGGGTCTTTGGTCTCGGGAAGAATCTCTTCTCCCGATAAATATTCGGGAACTAAGAGCGATATTCAATGCTCTCAAGGCTTGGCCTCAGCTAGCAAAGGCCAAATTCATACGGTTTCAATCGGACAACATGACGACTGTTGCGTACTTCAACCATCAGGGGGGAACAAGGAGTTCCCTGGCGATGGAAGAAGTGACCAAAATCATTCAATGGGCGGAGACTCACTCCTGCCACTTGTCTGCAATCCACATCCCAGGAGTGGAAAATTGGGAAGCGGATTTTCTGAGTCGTCAGTCATTTCATCCGGGGGAGTGGGAACTCCATCCGGAAATCTTTGCCCAAATTACTCAGTTGTGGGGCATTCCAGACATGGATCTGATGGCCTCTCGTCATAACTTCAAGGTTCCTTGCTACGGGTCCAGATCCAGGGATCCCAAGGCGACTCTAGTAGATGCACTAGTAGCACCTTGGACCTTCAAACTAGCATATGTGTTCCCACCGTTTCCTCTCATCCCCAGGCTGGTAGCCAGGATCAATCAGGAGAGGGCATCGGTGATCTTGATAGCTCCTGTGTGGCCACGCAGGACTTGGTATGCAGACCTGGTGAATATGTCATCGGCTCCAACATGGAAGCTACCTTTGAGACGGGACCTTCTTGTTCAAGGTCCGTTCGAACATCCGAATCTGGTCTCACTCCAACTGACTGCTTGGAGATTGAACGCTTGATTTTATCAAAGCGAGGGTTCTCAGATTCTGTCATTGATACTCTTGTTCAGGCCAGAAAGCCTGTAACTAGAAAAATCTACCATAAAATATGGAAAAGATATATCTGTTGGTGTGAATCTAAAGGATTCCCTTGGGACAAGATAAAAATTCCTAAGATTCTATCCTTTCTTCAAGAAGGTTTGGAGAAAGGATTATCTGCAAGTTCTTTGAAGGGACAGATTTCTGCTTTGTCTGTGTTACTTCACAAAAAGCTGGCAGCTGTGCCAGATGTTCAAGCTTTTGTTCAGGCTCTGGTTAGAATCAAGCCTGTTTACAAACCTTTGACTCCTCCTTGGAGTCTCAATTTAGTTCTTTCAGTTCTTCAGGGGGTTCCGTTTGAACCCTTACATTCCGTTGATATTAAGTTATTATCTTGGAAAGTTTTGTTTTTGGTTGCAATCTCTTCTGCTAGAAGAGTTTCAGAGTTATCTGCTCTGCAGTGTTCTCCTCCTTATCTGGTGTTCCATGCAGATAAGGTGGTTTTGCGTACTAAACCTGGTTTTCTTCCGAAAGTTGTTTCTAACAAAAACATTAACCAGGAGATTGTCGTGCCTTCTTTGTGTCCGAATCCAGTTTCAAAGAAGGAACGTTTGTTGCACAATTTGGATGTAGTTCGTGCTCTAAAATTCTATTTAGATGCTACAAAGGATTTTAGACAAACATCTTCCTTGTTTGTTGTTTATTCTGGTAAAAGGAGAGGTCAAAAAGCAACTTCTACCTCTCTCTCTTTTTGGCTTAAAAGCATCATCAGATTGACTTACGAGACTGCCGGACGGCAGCCTCCTGAAAGAATCACAGCTCATTCCACTAGGGCCGTGGCTTCCACATGGGCCTTCAAGAACAAGGCTTCTGTTGATCAGATATGTAAGGCAGCGACTTGGTCTTCACTGCACACTTTTACTAAATTTTACAAATTTGATACTTTTGCTTCTTCTGAGGCTATTTTTGGGAGAAAGGTTTTGCAAGCCGTGGTGCCTTCCATCTAGGTGACCTGATTTGCTCCCTCCCTTCATCCGTGTCCTAAAGCTTTGGTATTGGTTCCCACAAGTAAGGATGACGCCGTGGACCGGACACACCTATGTTGGAGAAAACAGAATTTATGTTTACCTGATAAATTACTTTCTCCAACGGTGTGTCCGGCCCACGGCCCGCCCTGGTTTTTTAATCAGGTCTGATAATTTATTTTCTTTAATTACAGTCACCACGGTATCATATGATTTCTCCTATGCAAATATTCCTCCTTTACGTCGGTCGAATGACTGGGGAAGGCGGAGCCTAGGAGGGATCATGTGACCAGCTTTGCTGGGCTCTTTGCCATTTCCTGTTGGGGAAGAGAATATCCCACAAGTAAGGATGACGCCGTGGACCGGACACACCGTTGGAGAAAGTAATTTATCAGGTAAACATAAATTCTGTTTTTTCAATTTTACGTTGAATTTTTATTTTTATTTATATTTATATTCTCAATGGGATTTACAGCACAAGTTTTTGGTCTTTTTTACAGATTATTTTATGGTGTAATACATAGAAGCTTTTAGCAGTGCAGATTGTAGTATATAGTGTTCATATACTGTTTATTTTAATATATAGGGTTGGTATGAACTTGTAAGATAGGATATTGTGTGTATATATGTATTAGATGGGAATATGAATTCTTATTATAACCTGTTGGTCATTAAGTATTACTTACATACCCACATGGTTCAATGTATTAATTTTTTTATTATTATTACATATATTGATTATTATCATTTATTATCATATTAGTATATTTATATATACATTTTATTATTTGTTCATTTTAAATTTTGAGTGTTAATCATTATTTTGCAGGAATCATATGTGGATATGGTATTGTGTGTATTTTTATATATGATATGAACTCTCAATCAATATTACTATTGTATAGATATTAGATCAACAATTTGTATACCCGTTAGGTTTTTTATTCATGTTTATGTATATGTAATCCATTTTTATGATTAGCGATATTTTAGTACTCTTACCACAGTTTTTAACATAACTTGTTTTAATATGAAGTTTTTATGTGTGTTGTATAATATTTTATTGCATATCTATTAGTTTGTTCAAACTTTCTAGAGCTGTGAAGTACAAATAACATGGCGATTAATCATTATTAATTTGCCTCGTTTAGCAATTGGAGGATATCCGGTTGCTTGCTAACATATAACTCCCAGCTCCTGTTGTATCTTTAGTTCTTGAGAAAGTCCCGTCGTACGGGACGAAACGCATAGAATGTAGCTTTATGAACATTCTATTTTTCACCCAGTGAAGCCACCGTAGGTCCTCGTGTGCAGTGAGCTCAGCACTAGGGGTTCTCCTATTGGTACTGAGCTGAGGGTGTGTGGAGGTGTGTCCCTGACGCAGCGGTTAGAGATATCGGAGTACCCGCTGTTACATTTACTGAAATTGGACGCTTACAAACCACGAAGGGACATTTTGATGATCCATCAAAATACAACTGGACCCTAGCCATACGTGTATGAGGGACAACTTTAATTTTGATGTGCCTGTTTTTATCTTAACTCTTGTGAGTATATTATCTTGTGTGTTTCACCTGAATAAATATTTCTACACTTGAATCGCGTCCTGCGCTTCTCTCCTTTCATCCTATTCTAGAAAATACCACAGTAACATTGTATACAAATAGTTATTTAACCCCTCACGTCACGCATGATGACGTGAATAAAAAGGCTTTGACCAATCATTTTGAAATACACAGGCCAGATGAAGCCCGAGTGAAGTTTCTGAAGTGCGTGTGAAACGCGCGTAGCGCAGTTCTACTGAAAACATGGGGATTGCAGCTGAACCCCGTTACTTTTCTGGCTGTTGTTTCGAGCAGCGGTCATGAGTTTGTAGCTATTCGGCCCTTGTAGTTGGTTCGTTTGTGACCCACGATCTGTACCCCAGGGGTGAGTGTAATTACGCTTTAGCTCCTGTACCTTTGAGTCAAGTGGAAGCTGTCTATCTAACAGGAACGCAACAAGGATCAGTACAGACTGTCCAAGGATGGGTCAGGTATGAGGTAATGTCTGATACGGTTATCCGTGGATCACTTTACACACAGTCTGGGGAATTTACTTATATCACCACCCCTGGGAGGGCTACACTGTATGCCATATTTGATACTTTGAGTAGCTTTGAGAAACTTTTATACACACATACAGGGGCCTCAGGAAGACAATAGCTCCCTCTGACATACAGCTTTACCATATAAATGAATGGCATTCTGCTATATCTACCTTTTCTGAGGATTTATTGGGCTATATGTCTTGACAGTTCAAACATCCTAGTACAGTGAATGAATATTCATTTCTGGGACATTTCAGGAGGAATTACACCTCCCGGGGTGGTGCCTTTCTATCGCCAGGCACCTTCAATCTGCTATATATTTATTTACTGCAGACTGGACTTGATTTTTCCACTATTAATATTTGGTGCTGTGTTTTTTTTTTCCTTTTATATATACACACATACATACATTTCTCCAACATTGGTGTGTCCGGTCCACGGCGTCATCCATTACTTGTGGGAAATGTTCTCCCCCACAGGGAAAGGCAAGGAGAGCACACAGCAAGAGCTGTCCATATAGCTCCCCCTCTGGCTCCGCCCCCCAGTCATTCTCCTTGCCGCTCTGAACAAGTAGCATCTACCACGGGGATGGCGAGGAGTTTGTGGTGTTAGTTGTAGTTTTTTATTCTTCTATCAAGAGTTTGTTATTTTAAAATAGTGCTGGCTTGTACTATTTACTCTATAACAGAAAAGTGATGAAGATTTCTGTTTAAGAGGGCTATGATTTTAGCACAAGTAACTAAAATCCATTACTGTTACCACGCAGGACTGTTGAAACAAGAGAACTTCAGTTGGGGGTAACAGTTTGCAGACTCATCTGCTTCAGGTATGACTAGTCTCCTTCTAACAACACAGGCTAATGCTAGATGACAGTCATTTTGCCCCTCAGGGGAAACGGTAAGCCATTTTTCTTTCACCTCAGCAAAAAAGATAACAGGCTTCCCCTTTTTGTTTTTTATGCTGGTAGACACTGTTAGGGGCTAAATCGATTGGTTTTTATTACAATATTATACCATTTGAAATATTTTATAAGCTCACATACACTTGGGAACGTTTTTTATTGATCTGGCTTGTTTTAGACACCTAAATCTAGTCAGGAAGGCCCCTTCACTCTAGTGTGCTGAGGGAGGAAGCCTCATTTTGGCACTTCAGCTGTGCAGTTGAATTTCAAGGCAGTGCATGCAGATTCATGTGAGAGGGTCCTGTGGTTCAGAAAGTGACTCCAAAAGGCTTTTTTCTGTGAATGGTGACCCCTAAGGAAGGTAAAAAGCTGCAGCAAGGCTGTAGCTGGGATTGTGGATTGTAAAAACGGTTAAATCCAACAATTAGCTCCGGTTTGCTTGTTTTAAGAGCTAGAATCTCCATATTTGCTGTGCAATACTTTCTAAGTTACTGAATATTCCTTTCAAGGGTAAGACCCTTTTTGGGCCGGAATTGAAGGAAATTATTTCAGACATCACTGGGGGGTAAGGGCCATGCCCTCCCACAGGATAGGCCTTTTAAGGCTAAGAACAAGTCTAATTTTCGTTCCTTTCGCAATTTCAGGAACGGACCGGCTAATAACTCCACTGCCGCTAGACAAGAAGGTAACGCGGCCCAGCCCAAACCCGCTTGGAAGCCCATGCAAGGCTGAAACAAGGGTAAACAAACCAAGAAACCAGCTGCTGCTACCAAGACAGCATGAAGGGGTAGCCCCCGATCCGGGACCGGATCTGGTAGGGGGCAGACTATCTCTCTTCGCTCAGGCTTGGGCAAGAGATGTTCTGGATCCCTGGGCACTAGAGATAGTTTCCAAGGGATACCTGTTAGAATTCAAGGGACTTCCTCCAAAGGGAAGGTTCCACCTGTCTCGCTTATCTTCAGACCAGATAAAGAAACAGGCATTCTTACATTGTGTAAGAGACCTATCAAAGATGGGAGTGATAAACCCAGTCCCCTCCGGGGAACAAGGTCTAGGGTTTTACTCAAACCTGTTTGTGGTTCCCAAAAAAGAGGGAACTTTCAGGCCAATTCTGGATTTAAAGATATTAAACAAGTTCCTCAGAGTTCCATCCTTCAAGATGGAAACCATTCGGACAATCTTACCAACAATCCAGCAGGGTCAATTTTTGACTACCGTGGATCTGAAGGATGCGTATCTGCATATCCCAGTCCACAAATCTCATCATCAGTTCCTGAGGTTCGCCTTTCTGGACAAACATTACCAGTTTGTGGCTCTTCCATTCGGTTTAGCCACCGCTCCCAGAATTTTCACAAAGGTGCTAGGGTCCCTTCTAGCGGTCCTAAGACCGAGGGGCATCGCTGTAGCACCTTATCTAGACGACATCCTAATACAAGCGTTGTCTCTTTCCAAAGCGAGGGCTCATACAGACATTGTGTTTGCTTTTCTCAGATCTCACGGGTGGAAAGTGAACATAGAAAAAAGTTCACTGTCACCGTCCACAAGGGTTCCTTTTCTGGGAACAATAATAGATTCTGTGGAAATGAAGATCTTTCTCACAGACGTCAGACAGACAAAGCTTCTAAAAGCTTGTCGAGTTCTTCACTCTATTCCTCAACCCTCCATAGCTCAATGCATGGAAGTAATAGGACTAATGGTCGCAGCAATGGATGTGGTTCCTTTTGCTCGAATTCATCTAAGACCATTACAGCTGTGCATGCTCAATCAGTGGAATGGGGACTATACAGACTTGTCTCCCCAAATTCAAGTAGACCAGGTAACCAGGGACTCACTTCTCTGGTGGTTGACCCAGGATCACCTGTCTCAGGGAATGAGTTTCCGCAGACCGGAGTGGGTCATCGTCACGACCGACGCCAGCCTCTTGGGGTGGGGCGCGGTCTGGGACTCTCTAAAAGCTCAGGGCCTATGGTCGCGGGAACAGTCGCTTCTCCCGATAAACATTTTGGAACTAAGAGCTATATTCAATGCGCTCCTGGCTTGGCCTCAGCTAGCGGAAGCCAGGTTCATAAGATTTCAGTCGGACAACATAACGACTGTTGCGTACATCAATCATCAGGGGGGAACAAAGAGTTCTCTAGCGATGAAGGAAGTAATCAAGATAATCCAATGGGCAGAGAATCACTCCTGCCATCTATCTGCTATTCACATCCCAGGAGTAGACAACTGGGAGGCGGACTATTTGAGTCGTCAGACTTTCCATCCGGGGGAGTGGGAACTCCATCCGGAGGTCTTTGCTCAGTTAACCCAATTATGGGGCATTCCAGACATGGATCTAATGGCGTCCCGTCAGAACTTCAAGATTCCTTGCTACGGGTCCAGATCCAGGGATCCCAAGGCGACTCTAGTGGATGCATTAGTGGCGCCTTGGTCGTTCAACCTAGCATATGTGTTTCCACCGTTTCCTCTCCTCCCCAGGCTCATAGCCAGGATCAAACAGGAGAAGGCCTCGGTGATTCTGATAGCTCCTGCGTGGCCACGCAGGACTTGGTATGCAGACCTGGTGAATATGTCATCGGCTCCACCATGGAAGCTACCTTTGAGACAGGACCTTGTAGTACAAGGTCCATTCGAACATCCCAATCTAGTTTCTCTGCAGCTGACTGCTTGGAAATTGAACGCTTGATTTTATCCAAGCGTGGGTTTTCAAATTCTGTGATTGATACTCTGGTCCAAGCCAGAAAACCTGTGAGTAGAAGGATTTACCATAAAATATGGAAAAAATATATCTGTTGGTGTGAATCCAAAGGATTCTCCTGGAGTAAGATTAAAATTCCAAAGATTCTCTCCTTTCTCCAAGAAGGTTTGGATAAAGGATTGTCAGCTAGTTCTCTAAAAGGACAGATTTCTGCATTATCCGTCTTGTTGCACAAACGACTGGCAGCTTTGCCAGATGTACAAGCTTTTGTTCAGGCTTTGGTTAGAATCAAGCCTGTTTACAGACCCATGACTCCTCCTTGGAGTCTAAATTTAGTTCTTTCAGTTCTTCAAGGGGTTCCGTTTGAACCTTTACATTCCATAGATATTAAGTTACTATCTTGGAAAGTTCTGTTTTTGGTTGCTATTTCTTCTGCTAGAAGAGTTTCTGAATTATCTGCTTTGCAGTGTGATCCACCCTATCTGGTGTTCCATTCAGATAAGGTTGTTTTGCGTACTAAGCCTGGTTTTCTTCCAAAAGTTGTTTCCAATGAGAACATCAACCAGGAAATAGTTGTTCCTTCTTTGTGTCCGAATCCAGTTTCAAAGAAGGAACGTTTATTACACAATTTAGATGTTGTTCGTGCTTTAAAGTTCTATTTAGAAGCAACAAAAGATTTTAGACAAACCTCATCCTTGTTTGTCGTTTACTCTGGTAAGAGGAGAGGTCAAAAAGCTACTGCTACCTCTCTCTCTTTCTGGCTGAAAAGCATTATCCGCTTGGCTTATGAGACTGCCGGACGGCAGCCTCCTGACCGTATCACAGCTCACTCTACTAGGGCTGTGGCTTCCACATGGGCCTATAAGAACGAGGCTTCTGTTGACCAGATATGTAAGGCAGCGACTTGGTCTTCTCTGCACACTTTTGCCAAATTCTACAAATTTGATATTTTTGCTTCTTCGGAGGCTGTTTTTGGGAGAAAGGTTTTGCAAGCCGTGGTACCTTCTGTTTAGGTAACCTGATTTGCTCCCTCCCTTCATCCGTGTCCTAAAGCTTTGGTATTGGTTCCCACAAGTAATGGATGACGCCGTGGACCGGACACACCAATGTTGGAGAAAACAGAAATTATGCTTACCTGATAAATTACTTTCTCCAACGGTGTGTCCGGTCCACGGCCCGCCCTGGTTTTTTTTAATAAGGTTGAAATTTTTTTTCTTTATACACTACAGTCACCACAGCACCCTATAGTTTCTCCTTTTTCTCCTAACCGTCGGTCGAATGACTGGGGGGCGGAGCCAGAAGGGGGAGCTATATGGACAGCTCTTGCTGTGTGCTCTCCTTGCCTTTCCCTGTGGGGGAGAACATTTCCCACAAGTAATGGATGACGCCGTGGACCGGACACACCGTTGGAGAAAGTAATTTATGAGGTAAGCATAAATTCTGTTTTATATATAAACATGCCAGTTCTCCCTGCTATCTTATCTGTTAGATTTATTTATTTTTTTGGATCCTCAGTCTCTGTATTTATCCCACACATTTTCAGAAATCTCTTTCCATTTTACAATCTCATCCCTTTTTTCGTCTGTTTCTTATTTAAATTTCACCTTTCACATACTTACCTCACAGTCTTATTATCTTCTTTAAGAAGTGTTGAAGGTTTTACAGCTACCTCCTGCACTTTCCACTGCTGACAAAAAGTGTACTCTTATGAACTGCAGCCATACTGACTCCAGATTGGTTTCAGCACGTTTCCTGCTAATCCTCAATTAATTATTCACATGATAGTGCGTAATCAGAACTATACCTTTGACACTTTTGAAAACAAGATTTTGTGAGCAAGGTAAGTGGGCTTTTTTAAAGAGACATAGACCTCAGGAGTACATGTCTTGAGCTCTAAATGACAGCAGTGTTTGAACTAATGTCTATAACAATGTTATATGTTGTGTATGTTACGGAGCCTACTTGTCCACCTGCAGTCGCACAGCAAAATGTAATATTGCACAAAATGTTTCTTGTGCAATGCACCCCCCTGCTCCGGCGACATCAATTGCACTAGAGCAGTGAATGTCAATCACCCCATACGAATGAGTGTCAGGGTGATTCTTCTCGTTCCCTCTGTGGTGGCAGAGAGGAAAAATACGTGGTTTCTGCTTTTTAAATATGTGGCAGCACCTTGGATATAAAGTATAAATAGATAAAGATGCATAAAAAAAGAAGCAATGTCGGAAATTGTGTAAAGCTTTTGTTAAATAAACTGTGGTCTCCACCCATCTGTTTGTTCCCCATCTAACATTACAGTGTTCTGTTAGCAGCACTTTCCTTTGCTGACTAAGAACATGCTTTTTTTCTGCACATTATTTTAGCGGCGGATACAGCCTTGCAGTCACTGTTTAGTGATAATAATTAGACATTAAGCAATGGCAGAGTGAATGCATGATGTACTGGGCATTGCAATTCTCCTGCATTTGGACATTAACTTTAATTTCTGACACAGCTCTTTGCTCATCAGTAGAGTTCACAGCTCAGCAGAATCATTCTGTTTACTTATAAATATTCTGTTACCTGCTGCTGTATACCTGAAGGCAGTCTCCAAACATCTGCTTGCTTCTTCCAACTTCAGCTTTCCTGTCAATCAGAAAGACACACATGGTTTCCACAGATAAATCTGCTTGTGTTTTATGTTTTGTTTTTTATGTTTAATACAAACGTTTTTTTTCTCCCTAACTTTGGTTGAATTTATAAGACTTTTTGGAACACAAATATTTATTAGCTGTATGTCCTGACTTTCTCTAGTTCATTAATTTGTGATTTATCAAGCTGTGGAATTTATGCGCTTTTCTGTTAAGAGATGACACTAAAAGCAGAGTATATATTTTGCCAGAATAGTATAAATAAGCTTTTGAAAATGTGGACTTTAGAATCACAGCCAACACTAAAAGCCTAAAGGGCTGATTTAATTTTATAGCTTTCTCTTTTTAAGTAAGAACAAATTAAAATCTCTTTTTTTCCCTCTGGGTGGGTGGGACATCAGGGAGGCATACAGGAAGGTTGATTGCTCATCTTCAGATCTCTGTAAAGGGTTTATACCACCCCAGTTTTTTATTTTTCTCCTACCTGTCCAGACCCAATGTTTGTGGTATTTATTGCTCTTAACCACTCTAGGAAGACAGTTATAGGGTCTAGACTTGTACATTGCCTTGCACTTATCAACTTGCTTTCCTCAGTTTGGGAAGGGCCCGTCAAGTTCTCTCCTTTAAATCCTCTGTTCAGAGAGTGCATGGTATTCCATGATATGTTACAAATTTCCCTGGAAGTTGGTTTCCTTCTGTTATGTAACATTTCAGTAATCTGTATAGATTTCTGAGGAGGACAATTTCCTACGGTGAACAAACTATACCTTTACATTTTGGACCATGGCTCTAGTGTGTTTTAGGGAATCTGCTTTATTTTGTTTGCTATAAGAGTTGACAAATCAGCAAAGGCTTGGTTAGCAGTAGTTTTGTTATAGCTTTGGCACAAACCTATCCTTTGCTCTCTTTCATAACATCCAAAAGGCTTAAATAAGTTGTTGCCTTGTTGTCAGGCCACTTGCAATTTGGTGCTGGCAGAGAAAAGTAATTTTAATGTTCCCCTTTTTCCTAATTAAGTTGTATGCCCCTCTGTGGCTTAAATTAAAGGACCATTAAATACAATAAAATTGCATAATTCACAAATGCACAATAAAAAGACAATTCAGTACCACTTACTCTGAATTTCACATTCTAAGTAGATTTCTTTCTGAGAAATTTCAAAGATTACTTCTATTTCCTTGCCCTCTGTATCATGTGGCAGCGATCAGCTGTAGTCTCATATACGTATACAATGTGAACTCTTGCACATGCTCAGTAGGAGCTGGTGCCTCAGAAAGCGTGCACATAAAAAGACTGATCATGATTTTTTAATGGAAGTATTTATTTATTTTTTTAACTTGCATGCTCTATCTGAATGATGAAAGTTTTATTTTGATTTTAGTGTCCCTTTAACCAAAGCTTTTTAAAGTGCCTGATATAGAGAAAGATAGTGCTCTCTATAAATATATTGCTCAAAGCAGTAGTAGCTTGCGCACAATCTGTTCTTATTTAACACATTTAAAAAACCTGGTGTTAAAGGGACAGTCAACACTTCCGTTAACATGATTTGATATTGAAAATAAAAAACCGAAGACCTGCCTGCACTATACCCCTCCTGCCTTGCCGCCTTGCTTCTGTCCTAATCAGCGTCGCTAACTTCTCTAATAACCGGTAAATATGGCAGCCAAACTCCCCCCACCATTACGTAGCTGCCTTCTTCTTCAACTGATAAGCAAATCAGAATCCAGTCCTCGGACAGAAATTGCACGCGCGTTCAATTTCTGTTAGCGACGCTGATTAGGACAGAAGCAAGGCAGGAGGGGTATAGTGCAGGCGGATCTCCGTTTTTTTATTTTCAATATCAAATCATGTTAAATGAAGTGTTGACTGTCCCTTTAATGTTTATCACTTGCTATTGTGCATTCAAATATACCTTAAAGTACTATAAAAGTAAATGGAAAAGTTTACTTCTAAAGAGATTTTTTTCACTTGATCGGCTTTGCAGTCCCTCGTACAAATCTATTACTGGAGGGTAATAACACCTCCGAGCAAAGATAAACAAAAATCCTGATGAAATATTTACAGGGCTGGGAATGCATATATTTGTATAAATTTGTAAACCTATACTTTATTATTTTATTTTCTCTTTTTTATTAGTTGATACATTTATTTAACGCCTGTTTTCTACCTATGAATATTAAAGTGATAGTAAACTCTCCCCTTTAGATAAACAGATCCAAAAGTATTAGTATATATATATATATATATATATATATATATATATATATATATATATATATATATATATTAGTATATTTTAGATGGAGTTGGCTTTATCATTTGAATTGAAGATGTGCTATAACTTATTTTTTAATGTAGATATGAAATTCAAATACCCCATATTCTGGCTGCCCATATCAAAAGTCATATTTTTTGTTCTCCAATCAGCACTTTAGCCATATGGCACTTTTGTAGTAGTTAGAGCGCTGATTGGAGAACAGTTCCAACCATTAGCTCATTAAAAAGATCAGTTATGAAGTGGGTGGCTGTAGTGTGGGTTATTTGAATTTCATATCTTCTTTAAAAAGTAAGTTACAGCGCATCTTCATTACAACTGATGAATTAAACTCCATCTAAAATATTACTATCATTTCGGATCTGTTTATCCAAAGGGGATAGTTTACTATCACTTTAAGGAAACAGGAGTACACTTGTTTTAGTAGAAAGGGAATTTGTTTGTATAAATATATTTAGTGACATTTAGATGCTGTGATTCCCTGGATATGTAATTACAAACTCTTTAATGTATGTTGTCACTTTGTGAGCATTTTTCTTTCTTTTCTAAATAATTTATTGGTAATGAAATCTAAAACTCAGGATGAGCAAAAGTAACAGCTGTACAAAAATATACCAAAATATTATCTAAATGGGTTGTGTGAAGAATTCTAGACAAAGTCTTGAAATGAACTGTTTCTTTTCTCTGTTACATCAGCATAATATAGTTGTTCTAAATAGTTACCTGTTCTTCCCCCAGCTATGCTTTTGGGAAACTCTCCTTACCTCAGTGAACGCAGCTGCACGATTGTTCTTCCTGTGCCATTGCTTGTCTCTTTGGGCAATATTCTTTCAGTGCATGCAAAGTAATATGAATATTTTTGCAGTTTAATTTAGGGTTATTAACCGAAAATTATATTTTTGTTCTTTTTATGTGCAAGATGATATTCTTTAACATTATCTTTTGAACATATGGACTATCTTCCTACAATCCAGAACTTTGTAAATGTCTTCATTTTATGCAGATCTACATTTATCAACATACAAATGCAGTGGTATACCTGACGAAGGTTTTGTAAAGTCACAGTAGGAGATTCAAACCAATATGGGAATCTAATATACAAGGGGGAAAAAAGTAAAAGATTGCATTAGCATGCAGAGCCTTGGGGCCTATTTAACAAAGGTCTGTCGGACCTGATCCGACAGTGCGGATTAGTGTTAATTTAGTCGACAAAAATTAGACTAAAATGAGCATAAAACTAAAGAAATTCTGATGACTAAAACTAAAATGGCATTTTAGTCAAAAGACTATGACTAAAACTAAATCAAAATGACATTTTAGTCAAAAGACTATGACCAAAACTAAATCAAAATTTGCTGACAAAAACATTTTATGCAAGGTGTTATAATCAATCCATATCTAATTACTGCTCTTTTGTCAAATTTACGAAGCTTAATTTTATTAAATTTTAATATAAATAAAGACGTTATATACCACAACAGTTAAATCGGTATTGCATGTTCAAACCTTAATATCATAAATAAAATCGGGTTAATAAATCTTTACTCCAGGAGTATATAATGAGTTTGGAAGTTCTAGAGCAGTGCTAATATCGTTGCTGAAATTTTTTAGAATCTGTTAACAATCAATTTATTCCTCCTATAGAAATAAGCATAACCCACGAGTATGGGTTTAAGTTATGCTGTGCCTGTGCTAGCTGCAGAAACTTTTTGTTGTGTTGAGTTACTGGATACTTGTTTTAATTATTAACAGAGAACTGTTAAAGTTTTTATATTGGGTAATATGTTCAATACAGCCAATACAGTTTACAGTTTTGTTTATTTATATTTTAAAGTTATCCTTCTGTTTGTTTATGAAACTTGATTTTATTTCATTTTAAGTTTAATAAAGACGTTATATATCACAATGGCTAAATCTGTGTCTGTATTGCATGTTTAAACCTTAAAGTGAAGGTAAAGTTATCATGTAACGATGTTTGCAAATGTAAATAGTAAAAAAAATAAGGGTAGTTTAATTCATCAATTTTGTTAGAACGCAATATTTACCAATTTATCTGCGTTTTTAATCTTCAAACTACTCGTTCTGCAATCTGCCCGTTTTTCTTTTTTTTTTTCGTAGCCAGGTCACGTTTTTCTAGAACCCAATCATATGTCTGGCCGTTAGGCGGCCGTCATTTTACGTTACTTCATTAGTATTAATAGTGCGCATGCGTTACCTACACATCCTGTATCTTGGAAGCCGTGCTCGTGATAGTTTTTATTTGCGCAGGCGTAATTAGAGATTGCGGCGTGATGCGTGCATGCGCAAGCCTTCAGATTATCGCGAACGCGCATTTGCAATACGTATAGAGCGGGTGGGAACGCTCTATACGTAATACTGAAAGAAACCAGGAACTAGATGGAGGGAGGAGCTATAAGTGCCCAAACACGTTGATAAAAAGTATTTATTTTATCTTTCTATGTATACATATATGTCTTAGCGATCTTGGTATATATCAACTAAATAACATAATACTTCTTTCAATTGCGCAAAACTTTACCTTCACTTTAATACCATAAACGTTATGTTTATTGCTGGAGTATATAATCAGTTTGCAAATTATAGAGAAATGCTTAAATAATGCATTACACTTTAAATAAACCCCTTAGATTTTATTCGACTAAAATCTACTGGAGATTCAGTCGACTAAAACTAGACTAAAACTAGTACAATTCAGATGACTAAAATACAACTAAAACTAAAATGGCATTTTAGTCAAAAGACTAAAACTAAGACTAAATCGAAATTTTCCGTCAAAATTAACACTGGTGCGGATCAGTTCCGATAGACCTTGCTGAATGCGGAGAGCTGCTGGTGCAACGCCGCCCCCTGCAGATTCGCGGCCAATTGGCCGCCAGCAGGGGGGTGTCAATCAACCTGATCTTACTCGATCGGGTTGAACTGCTTCATAACTGGTGCTTCTGGCGAGCCTGCAGACTCGCCAGAAACACCGGCCCTCAAGCTAAATCCGGAGCTTGATAAAAGGGCCCCCTTGTCTCTGTCACCCACACTGCAAGCTCCCTTAGTATGGGTCTTTTCAGAGCTTTTATGCCATACATTCCTCTTGAGTAATTACTAACTATGGGCTTGATTACAAGTGGCGCTCTATTTGCTCTGGTGGGTTAGCATGCATATTACAAGTTGAAGGTAAAAAGTTAGTGCAAAAGCAAAAACTCTTCAGGACTTTGGATAGCACAACCACGTTATCTTCTTCTCCCCATAAGACTTCAATGGGGTGTGCTATTAAAGAAACCTAACACTTATCTCTTGTGCGTTGCTAGACTATTAGACCAACAGCGATTATTATGAATAATCATTAATTAGAACTTTTATTGTGTTGTGTGAGTAAATTGTGAATTATGGTTATAAATGTATGTTTCTGAAGGAATAGTTGGTTCTGAGAAAAGCCTTAAAGTGAATGTCAAGTTAAACCTATTAGCTAAAGTGAAACCATAGCAGTTAAAAAATGAAAACGTTAGTATATACTTATCTTCACAGCAATTTCACTATAAAAGCTACATGGATAATAGCTGAAGCTCCGGTCGCCATTTTCACCATTTGATTGACAGATCATTCAGCCCCTTTGCTCAAACGTCACTGCCCGGGGGGAAGCAACGAATAGTTGATTACAGATGAGTCATTTGTCAATCAAATGGTGAAAATGGCGATTGGAGCTTCAGCTATTATCCGTGTTGCTTTTATAGTGAAATTGCTGTGAAGATAAGTATATACTAACGTTTTCATGAATGAAACTCTCATTCATTTTTTAACTGCTATCGTTTTACTTTAGCTAATAGGTTTAACTTGACATTCACTTTAAAGGGATTTAAAAGGGCAAAAAGAAAATGCTCTAATATGTATGTAATTATTTTATTATTTCACTGTTGCTTGTATATAACACCTTCAGAAAGAGTAAACACACTACTGGGAGCTCCCTGAAGAACAGCCTCATTTGATTTGTATTAGGCGTAATATTAAAGTTTAAACATACGCTGGGGTCTCCCTCTGTACTTCATTCTCATTTGCGAACTTTTACCTTATTTCTATGGGAGACATCTCTCCATTTCTGTTATATAGAAGCTTGTTTTCAATTATTATTTCATATTGATTGTGTGATACTATACCTCTAAATAATACCATTTTTTTCCGCTGTGTACTATTTATAATTTGGTGATTATCTAGCGATTTCACTATCTTTTTAGACTTGTGCTGTTTAAATAGCCCTTACATTTTTTACTCTTTTTTTAGATTGCATATCTGAATCTAACATTTAAACAGTCTTAGTACTTATACTCCGTATCTTCCCTTGAATATATTTTAATTGACATCTCGCCACTTGCAAGGACAACACCTTTTTTAATAGAATTGCATGAGGTCTGGCCCTGCGAGAGTTGGCATCGAAAACCCAGTCTAGACTGACAAATTTGATAGAATCTGCCCCTAAGTAAGAAGATAAACAGTTCCCAAGTTATAATTATTTTCTCTAAAATGTATTGAGGAACCTCACAGTACTGACGAGACTTGTTAGATAATCTCACCAGAGCTGAGAGCTTTAGATCATCCCTTTATGAAACTTGCTTCAAGTTTCAAACACACTTTAAAACATACTTTTCTCTTGTTAAGTGTGTTCAGTCCACGGGTCATCCATTACTTATGTGATATATTCTCCTTCCCAACAGGAAGTTGCAAGAGGATCACCCAAGCAGAGCTGCTATATAGCTCCTCCCCTCACATGTCATACCCAGTCATTCTCTTGCAACCCTCAACAAAGAAGGAGGTCGCGAGAGGAGTTGGAGTTTTTACTTAATTATTCTTCAATCAAAAGTTTGTTATTTTAAATGGCACCGGAGTGTGCTGTTTTTCTATCTCAGGCAGTATTTGGAAGAAGAAACTGCCTGCGTTTTCTATGATCTTAGCAGGCGTAACTAAGATCCACTGGCTGTTCTCGACATTCTGAGGAGTGGGGTAACTTCAAAAAATGTGAATAGCATGCGGGGTCCCCCGCAAATGAGGTATGTGCAGTACAATATTTTCTGGGAATGGAATTGACTAAGAAAACACTGCTGTTACCCGTATGATGTAAGTACAGCCTTAAATGCAGTAGTAGCGACTGGTATCAGGCTGATAAATGTATGCACAGTAGAGTTATTTTCTAGGGACTAGAATTTGACTGAGAAAATACTGTTAATACTGAAATAATGCTTAAGCCTTATCTGCAGTGGAAGCGACTGGTAGCAGGCTTAGTGATAACTTTGCATGACATTAAAAAAAAAAAAAAAAAGTTTGTTTTTAAAACGTTTACTGGCATGTTATTCGTTTTGTGAGGTACTTTGGTGATAAATCCTTTTGGGCATGATTTTTTTCCACATGGCTAACGTATATTTCTGCATAGAAACCGTTATATCAGGTCTCCCACTGTTGTAAATGAGTGGGAGGGGCCTTTTTTAGCGCCTTGTTGCGCAGTTAAAATTCTAGCACAGTCTTCCTGCTTCTTCCTCCTTGATCCAGGACGTCTCTAGAGAGCTCAGGGGTCTTCAAAATTCGTTTTTGAGGGAGGTAATCAGTCACAGCAGACCTGTGACAGTGTGTTTGACTGTGATAAAAGCGTTAAATCTTAATTTGATATCCGTTTTGGGTACTGAGGGGTTAATCATCCTTTTGCTAATAGGTGCAATCCTCTGCTAATTAATACATTTAAAGAATTGTTGACTATAACTGAATTAGTTCTTTGTTATTCAACTGTGTTTTTTAAAAGCGCTGCAGCGTTTTTTATATTGCTTGTAAACTTATTGAAAGTAATTTCCAAGCTTGCTAGCTTCATTGCTAGTCTGTTTAAACATGTCTGATACAGAGGAATCTGCTTGTTCATTATGTTTAAAAGCTGATGTGGAGCCCAATAGAAATATGTGTACCAATTGTATTGATATTACTTTGAATAAAAGTCAATCTGTACCGATAAAGAAATTATCACCAGACAACGAGGGGGAAGTTATGCCGTCTAACTCTCCTCACGTGTCAGTACCTTCGTCTCCCGCTCGGGAGGTGCGTGAGATTGAGGCGCCAAGTACATCAAGGCCCTTACAAATCACTTTACATGATATGGCTAATGTTATGAAAGAAGTATTATACAATATGCCTGAGTTAAGAGGCAAGCGCGACAGCTCTGGGTTAAGGACAGAGCGCGCCGATGACACGAGAGCCATGTCTGATACTGCGTCACAATTTGCAGAACATGAGGACGGAGAGCTTCATTCTGTGGGTGACGGTTCTGATTCGGGGAGACCGGATTCAGAAATTTCAAATTTTAAATTTAAGCTTGAGAACCTCCGCGTGTTGCTAGGGGAGGTGTTAGCGGCTCTGAATGATTGTGACACGGTGGCAATCCCAGAGAAATTATGTAGGCTGGATAAATACTATGCGGTACCGGTGTGTACTGACGTTTTTCCTATACCAAAGAGGCTTACAGAGATTATTAGCAAGGAGTGGGATAGACCCGGTGTGCCTTTTTCCCCTCCTCCGATATTTAGAAAAATGTTCCCTATAGACTCCACCACACGAGACTTATGGCAGACGGTCCCTAAGGTGGAGGGAGCAGTTTCTACTTTAGCCAAGCGTACCACTATCCCGGTGGAGGATAGCTGTGCTTTCTCAGATCCAATGGATAAAAAATTAGAGGGTTACCTTAAGAAAATGTTTGTTCAACAAGGTTTTATATTACAGCCTCTTGCATGCATTGCGCCTGTCACTGCTGCAGCGGAATTCTGGTTTGAGTCTCTGGAAGAGGCGATTCGCACAGCACCATTGGATGAGTCTTTGAGCAAGATTAGAACCCTTAAGCTGGCTAATGCGTTTGTTTCGGATGCCGTAGTGCATTTAACCAAACTTACGGCTAAGAATTCCGGATTCGCCATACAGGCGCGCAGAGCGCTATGGCTTAAATCCTGGTCAGCAGATGTAACTTCTAAGTCTAAACTACTGAACATTCCTTTCAAAGGGCAGACCTTATTCGGGCCCGGCTTAAAGGAAATTATTGCTGACATTTCTGGAGGTAAGGGCCACACCCTTCCTCAGGACAGGGCCAAATCAAAGGCCAAACAGTCTAATTTTCGTGCCTTTCGTAATTTCAAGGCAGGAGCAGCATCAACTTCCTCCGCTCCAAAACAGGAAGGAACTACTGCTCGTTACAGACAGGGTTGGAAAGGCAACCAGTCATGGAACAAGGGCAAGCAGGCCAGAAAGCCTACTTCCGCCCCTAAGACAGCATGAAGACAGGGCCCCCTTTCCGGAGACGGATCTAGTGGGGGGCAGACTTTCGCTCTTCGCCCAGGCTTGGGCAAGAGATGTACAGGATCCCTGGACGTTGGAGATTATATCTCAGGGATACCTTCTGGATTTCAAAACTTCTCCTCCACAAGGGAGGTTTCATCTGTCAAGGTTATCAACAAACCTAGTAAAGAAAGAGGCATTTCTACAATGTGTACAAGACCTCTTAGTGATGGGAGTGATCCACCCAGTTCCGCGAACGGAACAGGGGCAAGGGTTTTATTCAAATCTGTTTGTGGTTCCCAAAAAAGAGGGAACCTTCAGACCAATCTTAGACTTAAAAATCTTAAACAAATTCCTAAGGGTTCCATCGTTCAAGATGGAAACCATTCGGACCATCCTACCCATGATCCAAGAGGGTCAATATATGACCACAGTGGACTTAAAGGATGCCTACCTTCACATACCGATTCACAAAGATCATTATCGGTACCTAAGGTTTGCCTTTCTAGACAGGCATTACCAGTTTGTAGCTCTTCCCTTCGGGTTAGCTACGGCCCCGAGAATTTTTACAAAGGTTCTGGGCTCACTTCTGGCGGTATTAAGACCACGAGGCATAGCGGTGGCTCCGTACCTAGACGACATTCTGATACAAGCGTCAAGTTTTCAAAATGCAAAGTCTCATACAGAGATAGTTCTAGCATTTCTGAGGTCGCATGGGTGGAAAGTGAACGTGGAAAAGAGTTCTCTGTTACCACTCACAAGGGTCCCTTTTCTAGGGACTCTTATAGATTCTGTAGAGATGAAGATTTACCTGACGGAGTCCAGGTTATCAAAGATTCTCAATGCTTGCCGTGTCCTTCACTCCATTCCAAGCCCATCAGTAGCTCAGTGCATGGAAGTAATCGGCTTAATGGTCGCGGCAATGGACATAGTGCCATTTGCGCGCCTACATCTCAGACCGCTGCAACTATGCATGCTAAGTCAATGGAACGGGGATTACTCAGATCTGTCCCCTTTGCTAAATCTGGACCAGGAGACCAGAGATTCTCTTCTCTGGTGGTTGTCACAGGTTCATCTGTCCAAAGGAATGACTTTTCGCAGACCAGATTGGACGATTGTAACAACAGATGCCAGCCTACTAGGCTGGGGAGCAGTCTGGAACTCCCTGAAGGCTCAGGGATCGTGGACTCAGGAGGAGAAACTCCTCCCGATAAACATTCTAGAATTAAGAGCAATATTCAATGCTCTTCTAGCTTGGCCTCAGTTAGCAACACTGAGGTTCATCAGATTTCAGTCGGACAACATCACGACTGTGGCTTACATCAATTATCAAGGGGGAACCAGGAGTTCCCTAGCGATGTTGGAAGTCTCGAAGATAATTCGCTGGGCAGAGTCTCACTCTTGCCACCTGTCAGCGATCTACATCCCAGGCGTGGAGTACTGGGAGGCGGAATTTCTAAGTCGCCAGACTTTTCATCCGGGGGAGTGGGAACGCCAAGCTGCCTTGTTATGGATCCAGGTCCAGGGACCCGGGAGCGGTGCTGGTAGATGCACTAGCAGCCCCTTGGGTTTTCAACATAGCTTATGTGTTTCCTTCTGTTTAATGTTCCTGCCTTGTCCCTCCCATCATCCGTGTACTTTAGCTTTGGTATTGGTATCCCATAAGTAATGGATGACCCGTGGACTGAACACACTTAACAAGAGAAAACATAATTTATGCTTACCTGATAAATTTATTTCTCTTGTAGTGTGTTCAGTCCACAGCCCACCCTGTCTTTTTGAGGCAGGTTCTAAATTTTAAATTATAACTCCAGTCACCACTGCACCCTATAGTTTCTCCTTTCTTGTCTTGTTTCGGTCGAATGACTGGATATGACATGTGTGGGGAGGAGCTATATAGCAGCTCTGCTTGGGTGATCCTCTTGCAACTTCCTGTTGGGAAGGAGAATATATTCCATAAGTAATGGATGACCCGTTGACTGAACACACTACAAGAGAAATAAATTTATCAGGTAAGCATAAATTATGTTTTTCAAATATGTTGATGTATAAACATCTTTTCTCCCTATGTTTCTGAACTTTTTTCAACTGGAAAATGTGAAGAGGAGGGTGACAAACTTAATAAAGGAAATGGAAGATTTGAGTTTTGAAGAAAGGCTCCAATTATTTACATTAGAGGCGTTACAATATAAGCAATTATCATCTGACCTGTTTATGAATAGAATTGTACAATAAGAGGTCAGCTATTGAGACTTGAGGAACAGAGATTTCACCTACAACAGCGTATTAGCAAATTCAGTAGATGCTTTTAAAAAAAGTATTGGCAGTATAGTAGCTTGTTGATCCAATAAGAAATGTGATTGCCACTTTAGTTTCAAGAATTATTTTTTCCCTTTAAGGCTAAACTGGATATCACTTCAGTCTGGGTTCTTTGCCTTCTTTTGGATCAATTATAGTAACAGGAATGTGTGAAAGTTTGAACATGATGGACTTGAACCTATATTACTAGGTAACTAAGTAACTGTCAACAGCTGAAGAATTTAAGCTCACAACTCCTTATGTTCTTTTGTGTAAAGATGATGTACATCACAGATGGTGACATTTGCCCTCTTCTCTTAAGAGCGCCATTATAGTCAGAAAATTACATGCTCCAATTAATTAGAGCATGCGATTTTAAAACTAGCGCCCACTATAATGCTATGTGTTTAACCCCCCTGCAAGCAGTGCTCTGTGGCTCACGAGCAGTACCCTTGTGGGTATAAAACATGTAGCATTACATTGTCACTAGTTTTAGAATGACATGCTTTAACAAATTATATCATGTCATTTGTTTTTACTAAAATTACCCTTTCTCCAACATAGGTGTGTCCGGTCCACGGCGTCATCCTTACTTGTGGGATATTCTCTTCCCCAACAGGAAATGGCAAAGAGCCCAGCAAAGCTGGTCACATGATCCCTCCTAGGCTCCGCCTACCCCAGTCATTCTCTTTGCCGTTGTACAGGCAACATCTCCACGGAGATGGCTTAGAGTTTTTTAGTGTTTAACTGTAGTTTTTATTATTCAATCAAGAGTTTGTTATTTTGAAATAGTGCTGGTATGTACTATTTACTCAGAAACAGAAAAGAGATGAAGATTTCTGTTTGTATGAGGAAAATGATTTTAGCAACCGTCACTAAAATCCATGGCTGTTCCACACAGGACTGTTGAGAGCAATTAACTTCAGTTGGGGGAACAGTGAGCAGTCTCTTGCTGCTTGAGGTATGACACATTCTAACAAGACGATGTAATGCTGGAAGCTGTCATTTTCCCTATGGGATCCGGTAAGCCATGTTTATTAAGATCGTAAATAAGGGCTTCACAAGGGCTTATTAAGACTGTAGACTTTTTCTGGGCTAAATCGATTCATTATTAACACATATTTAGCCTTGAGGAATCATTTATTCTGGGTATTTTGATATAATAATATCGGCAGGCACTGTTTTAGACACCTTATTCTTAGGGGCTTTCCCAAATCATAGGCAGAGCCTCATTTTCGCGCCGGTGTTGCGCACTTGTTTTTGAGAGGCATGACATGCAGTCGCATGTGAGAGGAGCTCTGATACTTAGAAAAGACTTTCTGAAGGCGTCATTTGGTATCGTATTCCCCTTTGGGCTTGGTTGGGTCTCAGCAAAGCAGATACCAGGGACTGTAAAGGGGTTAAAGTTAAAAACGGCTCCGGTTCCGTTATTTTAAGGGTTAAAGCTTCCAAATTTGGTGTGCAATACTTTGAAGGCTTTAAGACACTGTGGTGAAAATTTGGTGAATTTTGAACAATTCCTTCATATTTTTTCGCAATTGCAGTAATAAAGTGTGTTCAGTTTAAAATTTAAAGTGACAGTAACGGTTTTATTTTAAAACGTTTTTTGTACTTTGTTATCAAGTTTATGCCTGTTTAACATGTCTGAACTACCAGATAGACTGTGTTCTGAATGTGGGGAAGCCAGAATTCCTATTCATTTAAATAAATGTGATTTATGTGACAATGACAATGTTGCCCAAGATGATTCCTCAAGTGAGGGGAGTAAGCATGGTACTGCATCATTCCCTCCTTCGTCTACACGAGTCTTGCCCACTCAGGAGGCCCCTAGTACATCTAGCGCGCCAATACTCCTTACTATGCAACAATTAACGGCTGTAATGGATAATTCTGTCAAAAACATTTTAGCCAAAATGAACACTTATCAGCGTAAGCGCGACTGCTCTGTTTTAGATACTGAAGAGCATGACGACGCTGATAATAATGGTTCTGAAGGGCCCCTAACCCAGTCTGATGGGGCCAGGGAGGTTTTGTCTGAGGGAGAAATTACTGATTCAGGGAACATTTCTCAACAAGCTGAACCTGATGTGATTACGTTTAAATTTAAGTTGGAACATCTCCGCATTCTGCTTAAGGAGGTATTATCCACTCTGGATGATTGTGACAAGTTGGTCATCCCAGAGAAACTATGTAAAATGGACAAGTTCCTAGAGGTCCCGGGGCTCCCCGAAGCTTTTCCTATACCCAAGCGGGTGGCGGACATTGTTAATAAAGAATGGGAAAGGCCCGGTATTCCTTTCGTCCCTCCCCCCATATTTAAAAAATTGTTTCCTATGGTCGACCCCAGAAAGGACTTATGGCAGACAGTCCCCAAGGTCGAGGGAGCGGTTTCCACTTTAAACAAACGCACCACTATACCCATAGAGGATAGTTGTGCTTTCAAAGATCCTATGGATAAAAAATTAGAAGGTTTACTTAAAAAGATGTTTGTTCAGCAGGGTTACCTTCTACAACCAATTTCATGCGTTGTCCCTGTAGCTACAGCCGCATGTTTCTGGTTCGATGAGCTGATAAAGGCGGTCGATAGTGATTCTCCTCCTTATGAGGAGATTATGGACAGAATCAATGCTCTCAAATTGGCTAATTCTTTCACCCTAGACGCCACTTTGCAATTGGCTAGGTTAGCGGCTAAGAATTCTGGGTTTGCTATTGTGGCGCGCAGAGCGCTTTGGTTGAAATCTTGGTCAGCTGATGCGTCTTCCAAGAACAAGCTACTTAACATTCCTTTCAAGGGGAAAACGCTGTTTGGCCCTGACTTGAAAGAGATTATCTCTGATATCACTGGGGGTAAGGGCCACGCCCTTCCTCAGGATCGGCCTTTCAAGGCAAAGAATAAACCTAATTTTCGTCCCTTTCGTAGAAATGGACCAGCCCAAAGTGCTACGTCCTCTAAGCAAGAGGGTAATACTTCTCAAGCCAAGCCAGCTTGGAGACCAATGCAAGGCTGGAACAAGGGAAAGCAGGCCAAGAAACCTGCCACTGCTACCAAGACAGCATGAAATGTTGGCCCCCGATCCGGGACCGGATCTGGTGGGGGGCAGACTCTCTCTCTTCGCTCAGGCTTGGGCAAGAGATGTTCTGGATCCTTGGGCGCTAGAAATAGTCTCCCAAGGTTATCTTCTGGAATTCAAGGGGCTTCCCCCAAGGGGGAGGTTCCACAGGTCTCAGTTGTCTTCAGACCACATAAAAAGACAGGCATTCTTACATTGTGTAGAAGACCTTTTAAAAATGGGAGTGATTCATCCTGTTCCATTAAGAGAACAAGGGATGGGGTTCTACTCCAATCTGTTCATAGTTCCCAAAAAAGAGGGAACGTTCAGACCAATCTTGGATCTCAAGATCTTAAACAAGTTTCTCAAGGTTCCATCGTTCAAGATGGAAACCATTCGAACTATTCTTCCTTCCATCCAGGAAGGTCAATTCATGACCACAGTGGATTTAAAGGATGCGTATCTACATATTCCTATCCACAAGGAACATCATCGGTTCCTAAGGTTCGCATTCCTGGACAAGCATTACCAGTTCGTGGCGCTTCCTTTCGGATTAGCCACTGCTCCAAGGATTTTCACAAAGGTACTAGGGTCCCTTCTAGCTGTGCTAAGACCAAGGGGCATTGCTGTAGTACCTTACTTGGACGACATTCTGATTCAAGCGTCGTCCCTTCCTCAAGCAAAGGCTCACACGGACATTGTCCTGGCCTTTCTCAGATCTCACGGATGGAAAGTGAACGTGGAAAAGAGTTCTCTATCTCCGTCAACAAGGGTTCCCTTCTTGGGAACAATAATAGACTCCTTAGAAATGAGGATTTTTCTGACAGAGGCCAGAAAAACAAAACTTCTAAACTCTTGTCAAATACTTCATTCCGTTCCTCTTCCTTCCATAGCGCAGTGCATGGAAGTGATCGGTTTGATGGTAGCGGCAATGGACATAGTTCCTTTTGCGCGCATTCATCTAAGACCATTACAACTGTGCATGCTCAGTCAGTGGAATGGGGACTATACAGACTTGTCTCCGAAGATACAAGTAAATCAGAGGACCAGAGACTCACTCCGTTGGTGGCTGTCCCTGGACAACCTGTCACAAGGGATGACATTCCGCAGACCGGAGTGGGTCATCGTCACGACCGACGCCAGTCTGATGGGCTGGGGCGCGGTCTGGGGATCCCTGAAAGCTCAGGGTCTTTGGTCTCGGGAAGAATCTCTTCTACCGATAAATATTCTGGAACTGAGAGCGATATTCAATGCTCTCAAGGCTTGGCCTCAGCTAGCGAGGGCCAAGTTCATACGGTTTCAATCAGACAACATGACAACTGTTGCGTACATCAACCATCAGGGGGGAACAAGGAGTTCCCTAGCGATGGAAGAAGTGACCAAAATCATTCTATGGGCGGAGTCTCACTCCTGCCACCTGTCTGCTATCCACATCCCAGGAGTGGAAAATTGGGAAGCGGATTTTCTGAGTCGTCAGACATTGCATCCGGGGGAGTGGGAACTCCATCCGGAAATCTTTGCCCAAGTCACTCAGCTGTGGGGCATTCCAGACATGGATCTGATGGCCTCTCGTCAGAACTTCAAAGTTCCTTGCTACGGGTCCAGATCCAGGGATCCCAAGGCGGCTCTAGTGGATGCACTAGTAGCACCTTGGACCTTCAAACTAGCTTATGTGTTCCCGCCGTTTCCTCTCATCCCCAGGCTGGTAGCCAGGATCAATCAGGAGAGGGCGTCGGTGATCTTGATAGCTCCTGCGTGGCCACGCAGGACTTGGTATGCAGATCTGGTGAATACGTCATCGGCTCCACCTTGGAAGCTACCTTTGAGACGAGACCTTCTTCTTCAGGGTCCGTTCGAACATCCGAATCTGGTTTCACTCCAGCTGACTGCTTGGAGATTGAACGCTTGATCTTATCGAAGCGAGGGTTCTCAGATTCTGTTATCGATACTCTTGTTCAGGCCAGAAAGCCTGTATCTAGAAAGATTTACCACAAAATTTGGAAAAAATATATCTGTTGGTGTGAATCTAAAGGATTCCCTTGGGACAAGGTTAAGATTCCTAAGATTCTATCCTTCCTTCAAGAAGGACTGGAAAAAGGATTATCTGCTAGTTCCCTGAAGGGACAGATTTCTGCCTTGTCTGTGTTACTTCACAAAAAGCTGGCAGCTGTGCCAGATGTTCAAGCCTTTGTTCAGGCTCTGGTTAGAATTAAGCCTGTTTACAAACCTTTGACTCCTCCTTGGAGTCTCAACTTAGTTCTTTCAGTTCTTCAGGGGGTTCCGTTTGAACCCTTACATTCCGTTGATATTAAGTTATTATCTTGGAAAGTTTTGTTTTTAGTTGCAATTTCTTCTGCTAGAAGAGTTTCAGAATTATCTGCTCTGCAGTGTTCTCCTCCTTATCTGGTGTTCCATGCAGATAAGGTGGTTTTACGTACTAAACCTGGTTTTCTTCCAAAAGTTGTTTCTAACAAAAACATTAACCAGGAGATTATCGTACCTTCTCTGTGTCCGAAACCAGTTTCAAAGAAGGAACGTTTGTTGCACAATTTGGATGTTGTTCGCGCTCTAAAATTCTATTTAGATGCTACAAAGGATTTTAGACAAACATCTTCCTTGTTTGTTGTTTATTCCGGTAAAAGGAGAGGTCAAAAAGCAACTTCTACCTCTCTCTCTTTTTGGATTAAAAGCATCATCAGATTCGCTTACGAGACTGCCGGACGGCAGCCTCCCGAAAGAATCACGGCTCATTCCACTAGGGCTGTGGCTTCCACATGGGCCTTCAAGAACGAGGCTTCTGTTGATCAGATATGTAGGGCAGCGACTTGGTCTTCACTGCACACTTTTACCAAATTTTACAAGTTTGATACTTTTGCTTCTTCTGAGGCTATTTTTGGGAGAAAGGTTTTGCAAGCCGTGGTGCCTTCCATTTAGGTGACCTGATTTGCTCCCTCCCTTCATCCGTGTCCTAAAGCTTTGGTATTGGTTCCCACAAGTAAGGATGACGCCGTGGACCGGACACACCTATGTTGGAGAAAACAGAATTTATGTTTACCTGATAAATTACTTTCTCCAACGGTGTGTCCGGTCCACGGCCCGCCCTGGTTTTTTTAATCAGGTCTGATAATTTATTTTCTTTAACTACAGTCACCACGGTACCATATGGTTTCTCCTATGCAAATATTCCTCCTTAACGTCGGTCGAATGACGGAGCCTAGGAGGGATCATGTGACCAGCTTTGCTGGGCTCTTTGCCATTTCCTGTTGGGGAAGAGAATATCCCACAAGTAAGGATGACGCCGTGGACCGGACACACCGTTGGAGAAAGTAATTTATCAGGTAAACATAAATTCTGTTTTAACTGTGTTTTACAAATGTTTTATAGTCTTTATTGGTTGTCATAGTTTGATCTGTTAATGCTTTATAAATTTATCATTTTAATAACAATACAGGTGGCCCTCGGTTTACGCCGTTGTGACTGCTATTGAAAAGCTTTTGGAAATCAATGCACTAATTAAAATAGCCAGTAGGTGGAGCTGTCCGCTTGTTTTGCAGCAAAGTTATGCAACTTAACAGCCTTAAATTGATCTGTGTACATAGATCAGACCAGATCTATCAAGCAAAATTTAGTAGGCACTTCCCTATTATCTTCCTGTCCAGCAGCTTCAGGTGAGGGTGCCTAACTGCTTATTAATCACTGCAGATTGAAATGCATAGAATAGGTGCAAACCCAATATTATCTAACATGCTAACAATGCAGAGAACTGATTGCAGAAAAATGCAAGTAAAAAAACGTTTTTGTTCATTAAGCTTAGTTTGATGATGATGCAATCTGTTGTGTAATTATTTTATTAGGTGATGTTTAGCAAATGTTTTTGTTCATTAAATTTAGTTTGATGATGATACAATCTATATTATTAGGTTTATAATGCTGTTTAGCATTTAAAGTCTTCATTTCAAAGCTTTAAAAATAATGTATTAGGTGTTACTTATGACACATTTGAGAGGGGCCTGGAACCTAACCCCCTCACTTCCCATTGACTTACATTATAAACTGGGTTTCAATTTACAACGGTTTCAATTTACAACCATTCCTCCTGGAACCTAACCCCGGCGTAAACTGAGGGCTACCTGTAATGGTTTTTAGGAAGAAAGTTGCTCATAGGAATCATTTCTAAACAGATAGAAAGATGGGAGTATTTTGTTTTCCATTCGAGGTTAGAAGAACTCTTCCAGATAACCTGGCATTCTTTGAGTTAAATATTTATTTAATGTTTCTGAGCTGTTTACTTAACTTTGTTATATTTATTTTTTATTGTGTTCCAGTGATTCCCTTAGCATTGTTTGCAATGTCCATGATTTTCTTTGCATCAGTGATTCGTGTGAGAGATGGACTTCCGCTTTCAGCCTCAACTGATCATGAGCAAAATATGTCTGTGCAAGAAACCAAGAAACACCTGAAAGCTATTTCCCGAAAGCTGGAGCAGCTACCAGACCGATGTATACTAAAGAGAGGCCCACACAATGTTAAGTATGTTCAACTGCTTTTCAGATGCTTACTTTGATCCTTATATCTGTGTACTAATTTATTAAATTATTATTCAGTAATGTAGTATTTGATTGCAAACCAAAGTGACACTGACACTTGATCTCTTGATGGATTCCAAAGACAGTTAGAGCTGGAAATATGTACAAGCTTTCGTAGGAAGCAGCTTTAAATGTATATTAAACAGTAAATGCATGCTCGACATAGTGATATATTCAGATTAGCCTTACAATAATATGTAGATGTATTCCTTTCATACAGGTGAGTCCATGATTCATTACTCCTGGGAATTACTCTTCCCTGCCACTAGGAGGAGCCAAATATTCCTAAACCCCAAGAGCTCTATAAAACCCTGCTCACTTCACTGGTAAATCAGTCTTGTCTTTGCCACTGCTGGAGGAAAGAATGAAGATGTGCATGCTTTTCTTCAGTGAGAGGGGTCTTCAGACTGAGGCCCATTTCCCTTCAGAGTGCTATGGTTATCAGAGGGTTGTATATAGAGTATGGGTAGTGACTTTTTTTTTTCTTCACATCATGGAAAATTAGTCTCAAGCCTTCCACAGCTGTCACAGAGACCTGGCCTTTGCCTCCTCCTTTTGGGTCATATATTTCTCCAACATTGGTGTGTCCGGTCCACGGCGTCATCCATTACTTGTGGGAAATATTCTCCCCCACAGGGAAAGGCAAGGAGAGCACACAGCAAGAGCTGTCCATATAGCTCCCCCTCTGGCTCCGCCCCCCAGTCATTCTCCTTGCCGCTCTGAACAAGTAGCATCTCCACGGGGATGGCGAGGAGTTTGTGGTGTTAGTTGTAGTTTTTTATTTCTTCTATCAAGAGTTTGTTATTTTAAAATAGTGCTGGCTTGTACTATTTACTCTACAACAGAAAAGTGATGAAGATTTCTGTTTAAGAGGGCTATGATTTTAGCACAAGTAACTAAAATCCATTACTGTTACCACGCAGGACTGTTGAAACTAGAGAACTTCAGTTGGGGGTAACAGCTTGCAGACTCATCTGCTTCAGGTATGACTAGTCTCCTTCTAACAACACAGGCTAATGCTAGATGACAGTCATTTTTCCCCTCAGGGAAAACGGTAAGCCATTTTTCTTTCACCTCAGCAAAAAAGATAACAGGCTTCCCCTTTTTGAATTTTATGCTGGTAGACACTGTTAGGGGCCAAATCGATTGGTTTTTATTGCAATATCATGGCATATGAAATGTTTTATGAGCTCATATACACTTGGGGACGTTTTTTATTGATCTGGCTTGTTTTAGACACCTAAATCTAGTCAGGAAGGCCCCTTCACTCTAGTGTACTGAGGGAGGAGGCCTCATTTTGGCACTTCAGCTGCGCAGTTGATTTTCAACAGTGCATGCAGTCTCATGTGAGAGGGTCCTGTGGCTCAGAAAGTGACTCCAGAAGGCTTATTTCTGTGGATGGTTGACCCCTAAGGAAGGTAAAAGCTACAGCAATGCTGTAGCAGGGATTGTGGTGTATAAAAACGGTTAAATCCAACAATTTGCTCCGGTTTGCTTGTTTTAAGAGCTAGAGTCTCCATATTTGCTGTGCAATACTTTATAAGCATTAAAAATCGGATATTGCCTTCATAGTTTTTTGAACATTCAGAAATAAAGTGTGTCATTTTATTATTTAAAGAGACAGTAACGTTTTTGTTTAAAATCTTTTTTATTGCATTGTTTGCCTGCCTAAATCTGTTTAACATGTCTGGGCCATCAGATAACCTATGTTCTGTGTGTGTAGAGACAAATGTGGTTCCCCCTTCGAGTGTTTGTGATGATTGTGCCATAGCGTCCAAACAAAATAAGGACAGCTCTGTTACATTTCATAATGTTCCCAAGATGATTTATCTAATGAAGGTAGTGGGGATAGTTCTACATCCTCTCCTTCTGTGTCTACACCAGCTTTGCCCGCGCAGGCGACACCTAGCGCGCCAGTGCTTATTTCTATGCAACAATTGACAGCAGTAGTGGATAATTCTATAGCAAATCTTTTATCCAAACTGCCAGCATTTCAGAGAAAGCGTGATTGTTCAGTTTTAAATACAGATAAAAAGGATGAACAATCAGACGCTGACGATGCCTTATCTATTTTACCCTCACATCAATCAGAATTGGCTGTGAGGGAAGGGCTGTCTGAGGGTGAAATTTCAGACTCAGGAAAAATTTCTCAACAGGCAGAACCTGATATAGTAGCATTTAAGTTTAAGCTAGAACATCTCCGCGCTTTGCTTAAGGAGGTATTAGCTACTCTGGATGACTGTGATTCTATGGTAGTACCAGAGAAGTTGTGCAAATTGGACAAATTTTTAGAGGTCCCAGTGCACGACGATGCTTTTCCTATACCCAAGAGGGTAGCGAGCATAGTGGATAAGGAGTGGGAGAAGCCAGGTGTACCCTTTGCCCCACCTCCTATATTTAAGAAAATGTTTCCCATAATAGACCCTAGAAGGGACGCATGGCAGACGGTCCCGAAGGTTGAGGGAGCTGTTTCAACACTAGCGAAGCGCACAACTATTCCTATAGAGGACAGCTGCGCTTTCAAAGATCCTATGGATAAAAAATTGGAAGGATTGCTTAAAAAGATTTTTGTTCAGCAAGGGTTCATCCTTCAACCAGCTACGTGTGTTATTACTGTCACTTCAGCGGCGTTCTTTTGGTTCGAGGAACTAGAAAGGTCGCTCCAGAAAGAGACTTCCTATGAAGAAGTCATGGACAGAATTCATGCATTAAAGTTAGCTAATTCCTTTATATTGGATGCCGCTTTTCAAATAACGAAATTGGCGGCGAAAAACTCAGGTTTTGCTATAGTAGCGCGGAGGGCGCTTTGGCTAAAATCCTGGTCGGCAGATATGTCGTCCAAGACTAAGTTACTTAATATTCCTTTCAAGGGTAAGACCCTTTTTGGGCCGGAATTGAAGGAAATTATTTCAGACATCACTGGGGGTAAGGGCCATGCCCTCCCACAGGCTAGGCCTTTTAAGGCTAAGAACAAGTCTAATTTTCGTTCCTTTCGCAATTTCAGGAACGGACCGGCTAATAACTCCACTGCTGCTAGACAAGAAGGTAACGCGGCCCAGCCCAAACCCGCTTGGAAGCCCATGCAAGGCTGGAATAAGGGTAAACAGACCAAGAAATCTGCTGCTGCTACCAAGACAGCATGAAGGGGTAGCCCCCGATCCGGGACCGGATCTGGTAGGGGGCAGACTATCTCTCTTCGCTCAGGCTTGGGCAAGAGATGTTCCGGATCCCTGGGCACTAGAGATAGTCTCCAAGGGATACCTACTAGACTTCAAGGGACTTCCTCCAAAGGGAAGATTCCACCTGTCTCGCTTATCTTCAGACCAGATAAAGAAACAGGCATTCTTACATTGTGTAAGAGACCTATCAAAGATGGGAGTGATAAACCCAGTCCCCTCCAGGGAACAAGGTCTAGGTTTGTGGTTCCCAAAAAAGAGGGAACTTTCAGGCCAATTCTGGATTTAAAGATATTAAACAAGTTCCTCAGAGTTCCATCCTTCAAAATGGAAACCATTCGGACAATCTTGCCGACAATCCAGCAGGGTCAATATTTGACTACCGTGGATCTAAAGGATGCATATCTGCATATCCCAATCCACAAAACTCATCATCAGTTCCTGAGGTTCGCTTTTCTGGACAAACATTACCAGTTCGTGGCTCTTCCATTCGGTTTAGCCACCGCTCCCAGAATTTTCACAAAGGTTCTAGGGTCCCTTCTAGCGGTCCTAAGGCCGAGGGGCATCGCTGTAGCACCTTATCTAGACGACATCCTAATCCAAGCGTCGTCTCTTTCCAAAGCAAGGGCCCACACGGACATTGTGTTGGCTTTTCTCAGATCTCATGGGTGGAAGGTGAACATAGAAAAGATTTCACTGTCACCGTCCACAAGGGTTCCTTTTCTGGGAACAATAATAGATTCTGTGGAAATGAAGATCTTCCTGACAGAAGTCAGAAAGTTAAAGCTTCTAAACGCTTGTCGAGTTCTTCATTCTATTCCTCAACCCTCCATAGCTCAGTGCATGGAAGTAATAGGACTAATGGTCGCAGCAATGGACGTGGTTCCTTTTGCTCGAATTCATCTAAGACCATTACAGCTGTGCATGCTCAATCAGTGGAATGGGGACTATACAGACTTGTCTCCCCAAATTCAAGTAGACCAGGTAACCAGGGACTCACTTCTCTGGTGGTTGATCCAGGATCACCTGTCTCAGGGAATGAGTTTCCGCAGACCGGAGTGGGTCATTGTCACGACCGACGCCAGCCTCTTGGGTTGGGGCGCGGTCTGGGACTCTCTGAAAGCTCAGGGTCTATGGTCTCGAGAAGAGTCTCTTCTCCCGATAAACATTTTGGAACTAAGATCAATATTCAATGCGCTCCTGGCTTGGCCTCAACTAGCGGAAGCCAGGTTCATAAGGTTTCAGTCAGACAACATAACGACTGTTGCGTACATCGATCATCAGGGGGGAACAAAGAGTTCCTTGGCGATGAGCGAGGTGTCCAAGATTATCAAATGGGCGGAGGATCACTCCTGCCATCTATCTGCAATTCACATCCCAGGAGTAGACAACTGGGAGGCGGACTATTTGAGTCGTCAGACTTTCCATCCAGGGGAGTGGGAACTCCACCCGGAGGTCTTTGCCCAGTTAACCCAATTATGGGGCATTCCAGACATGGATCTGATGGTGTCCCGTCAGAACTTCAAGATTCCTTGTTACGGGTCCAGATCCAGGGATCCCAAGGCGACTCTAGTGGATGCATTAGTGGCACCTTGGTCGTTCAACCTAGCGTATGTGTTTCCACCGTTTCCTCTCCTTCCCAGGCTCATAGCCAGGATCAAACAGGAGAAGGCCTCGGTGATTCTGGTAGCTCCTGCGTGGCCACGCAGGACTTGGTATGCAGACCTGGTGAATATGTCATCGGCTCCACCATGGAAGCTACCTTTGAGACAGGATCTTCTAGTACAAGGTCCATTCGAACATCCAAATCTAGTTTCTCTGCAGCTGACTGCTTGGAAATTGAACGCTTGATTTTATCCAAGCGTGGGTTTTCAAATTCTGTGATAGATACTCTGGTCCAAGCCAGAAAACCTGTGACTAGAAAGATTTACCATAAAATATGGAAAAAATATATCTGTTGGTGTGAATCCAAGGGATTCTCCTGGAGTAAGATTAAAATTCCAAAGATTCTCTCCTTTCTCCAAGAAGGTTTGGATAAAGGGTTGTCAGCGAGTTCTCTAAAGGGACAGATTTCTGCTTTATCTGTCTTGTTACACAAACGACTGGCAGCTGTGCCAGATGTACACGCTTTTGTTCAGGCTTTGGTCAGAATCAAGCCTGTTTACAGACCCATGACTCCTCCTTGGAGTCTAAATTTACTTCTTTCAGTTCTTCAAGGGGTTCCGTTTGAACCTTTACATTCCATAGATATTAAGTTACTATCTTGGAAAGTTCTGTTTTTGGTTGCTATTTCTTCTGCTAGAAGAGTTTCTGAATTATCTGCTTTGCAGTGTAATCCACCCTATCTGGTTTTCCATTCAGATAAGGTTGTTTTGCGTACTAAGCCTGGTTTTCTTCCAAAAGTTGTTTCCAACAAGAATATTAACCAGGAAATAGTTGTTCCTTCTCTGTGTCCGAATCCAGTTTCAAAGAAGGAACGTTTGTTACACAATTTAGATGTAGTTCGTGCTTTAAAGTTCTATTTAGAAGCAACAAAAGATTTTAGACAAACCTCATCTTTGTTTGTCGTTTACTCTGGTAAGAGGAGAGGTCAAAAAGCTACTGCTACCTCTCTTTCTTTCTGGCTGAAAAGCATTATCCGATTGGCTTATGAGACTGCCGGACGGCAGCCTCCTGAACGAATCACAGCTCACTCTACTAGGGCTGTGGCTTCCACATGGGCCTACAAGAACGAGGCTTCTGTTGATCAGATATGTAAGGCAGCGACTTGGTCTTCTCTGCACACTTTTGCCAAATTCTACAAATTTGATACTTATGCTTCTTCGGAGGCTATTTTTGGGAGAAAGGTTTTGCAAGCCGTGGTGCCTTCCATTTAGGTAACCTGATTTGCTCCCTCCCTTCATCCGTGTCCTAAAGCTTTGGTATTGGTTCCCACAAGTAATGGATGACGCCGTGGACCGGACACACCAATGTTGGAGAAAACAGAATTTATGCTTACCTGATAAATTACTTTCTCCAACGGTGTGTCCGGTCCACGGCCCGCCCTGGTTTTCCTAATCAGGTTGAAATTTTTTTTCTTTATACACTACAGTCACCACGGCACCCTATAGTTTCTCCTTTTTCTCCTAACCGTCGGTCGAATGACTGGGGGGCGGAGCCAGAGGGGGAGCTATATGGACAGCTCTTGCTGTGTGCTCTCCTTGCCTTTCCCTGTGGGGGAGAATATTTCCCACAAGTAATGGATGACGCCGTGGACCGGACACACCGTTGGAGAAAGTAATTTATCAGGTAAGCATAAATTCTGTTTTTTTATTATTATTTTTTTTATTATTATTATTTTTAAATGTATATAGCTTTGGGACAGAATATTTATTTTAATGTGTTATTGCCCTTTAAAGTTTTGTCGCACATTAACATTTTAACTTTTTCCCTTCGCATTGGCCTTCGGGTCTGCACGCGTTGGGTTAATGCATGTAAACACTCAGGATTGCATAAGTCCAGGTTTTTCATGCGCATAGGACACTCTTGTTTGTTACACGTTGGCTTTCAAGTCTGGACAGCACAGGCATCTCAAGATAGACCATGTCGGGTTTTCGCACGCATGTTATTTTTTGGCATACTGTTTATCCGACATTGGTTAAAGGTATATTAAACACCAGAATTTTTGTTGTTTTAAAAGATAGATAATCCCTTAGTTACCCATTCCCCAGTTTTGCATAACCAACACAGTTATAATAATACACGTTTTACCTCTGTAATTACCTTGTATCTAAGCCTCTGCAGACTGCCCCCTTATTTCAGTTCTTTTTACAGACTTGCATTTTAGCCATTCAGTACTCCTCTGTAAATTGATGTGCATGAGCTCAATGTTATCTATATGAAACACATGAACTAACGCCCTCTAGTGGTGAAAAACTGTCAAAATGCATTTACATTAGAGGTGGCCATCAAGGTCTAAGAAATTAGCATATGAACCTCCTAGATTTAGTTTTCAACTAAGAATACCAATATAATAAAGCAAAATTGGTGATAAAAGTAAATTGGAAAGTTGTTTAACATTACATGCCCTATTTGAATCATGAAAGTTTTTTTGGACTTGACTGTTGGTCAGATGTGTTGCTTCTGTATTATAATGCTTTATCCTGCATGTCAGATTAGCGTGCTTTGGCCTAGTAAGTTCCCCAGAGAAGCTTTTACAGCTGTTTGTTTTATGACTGCAGTAGTTACATGTAAATAATTTTAGTGTGAAAAAGTTAATGATTTTTGTTATGATCGCATTTGGCGGTAAAACAGTGGCATGAAATATACCAAAATGGTCCAAGATCAATACCTTGGGTTGCCTACTAAAAAATGTATAGTTTTCATAGGTAAATATAAAAAACAAGGCTCTATTTCTTTTTAAATGGAGTGATAGGAAAACTGCTAAAAATTCTTAGGTACTTTGGGCAAGTTTTTCACAAAAATTACCACTCCTTAAGGTGTTAAAATCTCATACAATTTAATATCTCTTTAACTTTAACGTGTCTAGGGATTAATAAAATATTTCTTTCCTAAGATATGGTGAGTCCACGGAATCATCAATTACTGTTGGGAATATCACTCCTGGCCAGCAGGAGGAGGCAAAGAGCACCACAGCAAATCTGTTAAGTATCACTCCCCTTCCCACAATCCCCAGTCATTCTCTTTGCCTTCGTACAAGGAGGTGAAGATTTTGCAGGTAATTAGGCTGTGTGCCAAGTCATCTGGTTTCGCAGTGTTAGGCCGCAGAGCCTTGTGGCTGAAATCTTGGTCAGCAGATATCTCCTCTAAGGTCAAGCTTTTGTCTCTTCCTTATAAGGATAAGACATTGTTTCGGAACTCTCAGCTTTGCACTGCGATTCGCCTTATCTCATTTTTCATGCAGATAAGGCAGTTCTTCCTACCAAGTTTGGTTTTCTTCCTAAAGTTGTTTCAGATATAAATATTAATCAGGATATTGTGGTTCCTTCTCTCTGTCCTAATCCTTCTTCTCATAAGGAACGTTTGTTGCACAACCTAGATGTTGTGCGGGCTCTTAAATTCTTTTTTGCAGGCTACTAAGGACTTTCGTCACTCTTCTGCATTGTTTGTTTGCTTTTCTGGGAAACACAAAGGTCAGAAAGCTACTGCCACTTCTTTTTCTCTCTGGTTGAGAAGTATTATTCGTCTGGCATATGAGACTGCTGGACAGCAGCCTCCTGAGAGAATCACGGCTCATTCTACCAGGGCTGTTTCTTCGTCTTGGGCTTTCAAAAATTAGGCTTCTGTGGAACAGATTTGCAAGGCTGCAACTTGGTCTTCTTTGCATACTTTTTTCAAATTTTATTAATTTGATACTTTTGCCTCGGCTGCGGCTTCCTTTGGGAGAAAGGTTCTTCAAGCGGTGGTGCCTTCTGTTTAGGCGACCTGTCTTTTCCCTCCCTAATCATCGGTGTCCTCTGGCTTGGGTATTGATTCCCAACAGTAACTGATGATTCCGTGGACTCACCATATCTTAGGAAAGAAAACAAAATTTATACTTACCTGATAAATTTATTTATTTCCGGATATGGTCAGTCCATGGCCCCACCCTTTGTTTAAAGACTGTTTTTTTTACTAAACCTAAGGCACCTCTACATCTTGTGTTACTTCTTGTATCCTTTTCCTTCGGTCGAATGACTGGGGATTGTGGGAAGGGGAGTGATACTTAACACTTTGCTGTGGTGCTCTTTGCCTCCTCCTGCTGGCCAGGAGTGATATTCCCAACAGTAATGGATGATGATTCCGTGGACTCATCATATCCGGAAATAAATACATTTATCAGGTAAGCATAAATTTTATTTTTTTCAAATTTGGGAGTCACACAGATTAATAAAGATTCATACCAACCTAAAAATGTTAAAGGACCAGTCAACACGTTAGATTTGCATAATCAACAAATGCAAGATAACAAGACAATGCAATAGCACTTAGTCTGAACTTCAAATGAGTAGTAGCTTTTTTTATAACACATTTCAAAGTTATGTATATTTCCACTCCCCTTGTACCATGTGATAGCAATCAGCCAATCACAAATGCATATACGTATAGTCTGTGAATTCTTGCACATGCTCATTAGGATCTGGAGACTCAAAAATTGTAAATATAAAAGACTGCACATTTTTTTTAATGGAAGTAAATTGGAAAGTTGTTTAAAATTACATGCTGTATCTGAATGATGAAAATTTAATTTAACCTGAGTGTTAATATTTTTAAAAAAATCAAATAATCAGTAACCCCCATGGCAAAAAAATGTTTTCAGTATTTTAAGTAAATGTGTAATTACGTTTTTTTTTTTACATATAATTATAATCTCCAGTCAAAAAGATACCCACTGTCTATTATCGAGGTCAATGTGCAAGAGACTTTTCTAGGAACTCTAAGTCATGTTTTTCCTTATCAACATCTATAGAGATGGGATATCTTGATTGCTTAGATTATATACTAGGTAGAAATGGAAATTTCTGGATCTAAAGTAATTTAATCCTTTAGTTGACACTAGCAGGCACACAAAATGAACTCCAGGTCTTGGCTGCCAGTAATGCAAACACATCAGTGATTTAATATTATGATTGCCTGGAAACTTAATAAGAAGTATTTCCATCTTAATATGAGGAGAGTCCACGGCTTCATTCCTTACTTGTTGGAATACAGAACCTGGCCACCAGGAAGAGGCAAAGACACCCCAGCCAAAGGCTTAAATACCTCCCCCACTCCCCTCATCCCCCAGTCATTCTTTGCCTTTCATCACAGGAGGATGGTAGAGAAGTGTTGGAAGATTCAGAGTAGTCTCTTTTGGAGGGTATGAGACTGGAGTTTTAAGTAGTCTTGTCAGCCTCTCAGTGAGAGCATTGACGAATGTTAGGATCTGGAGATGCAGGGAGAGTTTTTCTGCGAAACCATACAGACTCATATTAACAACTCCTAAGCAATCAGTGTTGACGAGTTTCACTGCCTGCTTTTTTCACTCAAGTCCATGTCAGGTGCGATGCTACAAGACTGTCAAACTTGAGAGGCGGTGTGTCTGTTCCACGGCAAGGATTCCAGTAATATAGTTTAATTTAATCTCATATAATAACGTAAGAAGACAGGGTCACAGTGTGACTCCTTTATCTGTATGGAATCAAGGGTTAATATCTCCGGAAGGGGGTTATTGAACAGGGGGGATTTATACATGATTTGCTTTATTATATTTTATGCTGCGCCATGTGTGTGAGGCTCTGGCAGATGTGGGAACATTCAGGTTTTACTTTCGTTTTGGATAACTGTGCAGCCTGTTAGTTTGGCGCGCTTTTCTCCTTGCAGCAGGGGCGCTCCTGCACGGCACTCCATGTGACCGGGTGTGGCCTCATTAACTTCCTCTTTCCTGACCGTGCGGTTTACAGGAGATGAAGCGGTTTCTCTGTGGGGCCTGGGTCATAGGAGGTGGTGAGTGCCCCGGCCATTGGGGGTATAAAGGTGCCATTTACTTTTTCTATAGTCTATCTTAAAAGTGCAAGCTATGGAGGACTCTGATGCATTAGAGGGTACTCCCTCTTTACCCAAATCTAATACCTGTTTTTATTGTGTGGAGGTTACGGTATACCCGCCTGCTCAATTATGTTCCACATGCCTTGATAAAGTAGTTATATCTAAAAAGACCAAGATGTTTAGTACCACTGAGCCGTCCACCTCTGAGGGGTCTCCATACCGCGAGGTGCGTTCCCTGCAATCATCTCCTTTTACACATGCAACTCCCCATTTTACTACTAATCCTCCTTCGGGAGGAGCCCTCTTACCGCCAGACATTTTGGAACAGTTGCAAATGGCAGTGTCTGCGGCCTTTAGTGCATTACCTCGCCCTGCTAAGCGCAAGCGAAAGGTTAAATACTGCTATCCTTCCCAGAGGTCATCTACCAACTTGTTGGATTTATCTGATACTAGATTATCCGCTGATGAAGACGCCTCTGATACTTCAAAGGAGGTTCTTTCTGGGTCAGAATCATCTGCCTCTAAGCCTCCAGCTGTGGAGGAACCAAACTTTAGATTTAGGATAGAGCACTTACGTTTTCTGCTAAAGGAAGTGTTGGCTATGTTAAAGGTTCTGGAACCAAAGTTACCCGAGGAACCTTCTATTCTTAAGCTTGATAAGGTTTATGAGGACAGGGTGGTACCACAAACTTTCCCGGTTCCCGTAAAGATGGCAAATATTATGAAGAATGAATGGGAAAGACTTGGATCCTCTTTTTCTCCTTCTTCTTTCTTTAAGAAATGGTTCCCGGTTCCTGACTCCCAATTAGAGTTGTGGGGGTCTGTCCCTAAGGTGGATGGAGCTATTTCCACGCTTGCTAAGCGCACCACTATCACGCTTAAGAATAGTTCATCGTTTAAGGAGCCCATGCATAAGAAGCTAGAAACTCTGTTAAAAAATGTTTCAGCACACAGGATTTTTATTTCAGACTGCAGCGACGGTTGCTGCGCTGGCTGGAGCCGCTACCTATTGATCTGACTCTCTGTCGGAGATGATCGAGGTAAAAACTCCCCTCGATGAAATCCAGGAAAGAATTAAGGCCTTGAGGGTAGCTAATTCATTTATTTGTGATACAAAAATGCAGATTATTCGCTTGAATGCCAAGACATCAGGCTTTTCTGTCTAGCCCGTAGGGCTCTGTGGCTAAAGTCTTGGTCTGCTGACATGACTTCAAAATCTAGATTGCTTTCCCTTCCATTTAAGGGGAAGGTTCTTTTTGGTCCAGGACTGGACTCTATCATATCCACGGTCACTGGGGGGCAAGGGTGCCTTTTTACCGCAGGATAAGAAGAATAAATCTAAAGGACAGGGTCCTAATTTTCATCCCTTTCATTAAGATACATCCCAACACCAGCAGCCCTCCGCGAAGCCTGATCAGTCCAAGGAAACTTGGAAACCATCTCAATCTTGGAATAAATCCAAGCAGAAAAAGAAGCCCGCCGAGACAAAATTGGAATGAAGGGGCGGCCCCCGATCTGTCGCTAGAGCGTGTTGGGGGTGGACTATCTCTCTTTGTGGAGGCTTGGCTAGGAGAGGTGCAAGACCCTTGGGTTCTGGAGGTCATTGCTCAGGGTTACAGGATAGGTTTCAAATCTCATCCACCCAGGGGCAGATTCCTCTTATCAAACCTGTCTTCAAGACCAGAAAAACAAGATAGTTTTCTAGGGTGCGTGAGGGATCTCTCCTCCCTAGGAGTAATTGTGCCAGTACCTCTAGCAGAGAGAGGTATGGGATACTTCTCAAACCTTTTTGTGGTCCCAAAGAAGGAGGGTACGTTTGGCCCAATTCTAGACCTAAAGTGCTTAAACAAGTTTCTGTCTGTGCCATCGCTCAAGATGGAGACAATAAGGTCTATTCTGCATTTGGTTCAAGAGGGACAGTTCTTGACTACGATAGACTTGATGGATGCTTACCTTCATGTGCCAATACACAAGGATCACTTCAAGTTCTTAAGATTCGCTTTTCTGGACCAGCGCTTCCAGTTTGTAGCTCTTCCTTTTTTTCTGGCTACTGCTCCAAGAGTCTTTATGAAGGTTCTGGGGGGTCTGCTCGCGGTGGCGAGATCCAGAGGTATTGCAGTAGCGCCTTATTTGGACGACATCCTGGTCCAGGCTCCATCCTGCCGGCTGGCAGAAGACCATTCGAGAGCTCCTCCTCTTCTTCTTCAATCTCATGGGTGGAACATAAACTTAGGAAAGAGTTTTCTGGTTCCCAGTACCAGAGTGGAATTCCTGGGCACGATAATAGATTCCATATCCATGAAGATATTTCTTACAGACCAGAGACGTTGCTAAATGACTTCCAATTGTCTTGCCTTCCAGACCTCCTTGAGGCCATCCGTGGCCCGGTGTATGGAGGTGATTGGGCTCATGGTGTCCAGCATAGATATCATTCCATTCGCCAGGTTCCATCTCAGACCTCTTCAGTTGTGCATGCTGAGGCAATGGAACGGTGATCACTCGGATCTATCCCAACAGATTTCTCTGGACAACTGGTCGAGAGAATCGCTCTCTTGGTGGCTCTGTCCAGATCGCCTGTCCCAGGGGACATCCTTCTTGAGGCCATCCTGGGAGATTGTGACTATGGACGCAAGTCTTATCAGGATAGGGAGCTGTTTGGGGTGCCAGGAAGGCACAGGGCCGGTGAACTTGAGAGGAATCTCTTCTCTCAGTTACCATTTTGGAACTTCGAGCTATCTTCAATGCTCTGAAGGCTTGACCTATTCTGGGTTTGTCCCAGTTTATTAGATTTCAATCAGACAACATTACCTCTGTGACTTACATCAACCATCAGAGGGGAACGAGAAGCTCCCTAGCCATGAGGGAAGTCTCTCGGATTCTGGAGTGGGCAGAGGCACACAACTGCTCGCTGTCAGCAATCCACATTCCGGGTGTGGACAACTGGGAATCAGACTTTCTCAGCAGACAATCGTTTCGTCCGGGGGAATGGGCTCTCCATCCCGAGGTGTTTGCAGAGATTTGCAACAGATGGGGGAGACCGGAGATAGATCTTATGGCATCCAGACTCAATACCAAGCTACCCAGATACGGGTTGCGGTCCAGGGATCCCCCGGCAGAGCTGATAGATGCCTTAGCAGTGCCCTGGGGGTTCAACCTAGTTTTCATTTTTCCACCGTTACCACTCTACCTCAGGCAGTGGCCCCACATCAAGCAGGAGCAAGCCTCGACTATTCTAATTGCTCCATTGTGGCCGCGAAGGATGTGGTTTGCGAACCTGGTGGGGATGTCATCATCTCCTCCGTGAAGGTTCCCTTGTTGCAGAGATCTGCTAGAACAGGGTCCCTTTATTCATCAAAATCTAGACGCTCTGAGGCTGACTGTGTGGAGATTGAACACTTAGTCCTAGCCAAGAGAGGGTTTTCTGAGAGAGTGATTGATACTCTCATTCAAGCTAGAAAGCCGGTCACCCGTTGCATCTATCATAAGGTATGGAGGACCTACATGGATTCCCCTGGCATAAGGTCAGGGTGTCCAGGATTCTTTCCTTTCTCCAAGATAGTTTGGAGAAGGAACTTGCCGCTAGTTCCTTAAAGGGATAGATTTAGTCTCTTTCTGTGTTATTACACAAGAGGCTAGCTGAGCTTTCTAATATTCAGTCTTTTGTTCAGGCTCTGTCTAGAATCAGGCCTGTGTTTAGACATTCCGCTCCTCCTTGGAGATTAAATTTGATTCTTAAGGTTTTGCAGATGGCTCGGTTTAAGCCCATGCATTCGGTGGACATTAAATTGCTGTCTTGGAAGGTTCTTTTTCTACTGGCTATTGCTTCAGCACGCAGAGTCTCTGAGATGGCAGCCTTGCAGTGTGAGCCTCCTTACCTAGTTTTTCATGCTGATAAGGCTGTTCTCCGCACTGGGTTGGGTTTTCTCCCTAAGGTTGTGTCTGATCGCAACATCAATCAGGAGATTGTGGTTCCTTCCTTGTGTCCTAATCCTTCTTCTTTGAAGGAACGATTACTTCATAATTTGGATGTGGTTCGGACTTTGAAGTGCTATCTTCAGGCTACAAAGGATTTTAGACAGACTTCGGCATTGTTTGTTGTCTATTCTGGGAAGCGCAGAGGGCAGAAGGCTTCTTCCACTTCCCTATCTTTTTGGTTGAGGAGCATTATTCGCTTAGCATATGAAACAGCTGGACATAAGCCTACTCAGAGGATTACGGCTCATTCATAGAGCTGTGGCTTCATCTTGGGCCTTTAAGAATGAGGCATCTATGGAGCAGATTTGTAGGGCAGCTACCTGGTCCTCCTTACATGCTTTTTCAAAGTTTTACATATTTGACACTTTTGCTTCGTCTGAAGCAGCTTTTGGGAGAAAGGTTTTGCAGGCCGTGGTGCCCTCAAAATAGGGTCTGCCTCCTTTTTTTTTTTTTTTTTTTTTACCCTCCCGTTTTCATTCAGTGTCCTCTAAAGCTTGGGTATATGTTTCCCACAAATAAGGAATGAAGCCATGGACTCACCTCATATTAAGATGGAAAAAATAAATTATGCTTACCAGATAATTTCCTTTCCATCTGTATAGGAGAGTCCATGGGCCCTGCCCTTTTTCTCAGTTAGGCAGACCTAAATTTTGTTTTGTTCTTCTGGCACCATTTATACTCTGATATTTATCGTACTGTTCCTCGTTCCCTCGGCAGAATGACTGGGAGATGAGGGGAGTGTGAGAGGTATTTAAGCCTTTGGCTGGGGTGTCTTGACCTTTTCCTGGTGGCCAGGTTCTGTATTCCACAAGTAAGGAATGAAGCTGTGGACTCTCCTCATATAGATGTAAAGGAAATGATCTGGTAAGCATAATTTATGTTTTTGTAAGTTCTTTATAGATACAATTCAAATGTGTTTATAAACGATGTATGGCCACATGATCTTCACTACAGATATGTCCAGTTTAACCTCTGAATCAAAAATTAAAAGAAAACAAAATGTACTAACTGCCTTGCATGGTGCAATCTAGCAGAAGGGTGCATTATCCCTGTGCTATTTGCACCATAGGCACTTTTGAAGTTTTCCATTTTATAGTGTCATAGTCTGTTTTTTATTGTCCATTTAGGTTTGGGACATAAAACCAAACATTTTTCTTTAAGGATTCAGATAGAGCATGCTATTATTCAATTTTCTTTGTTTGCTTGTTATCCTTTCTTGAAAAACAGGTAAGTTCAGGAGCGTGTACATTTTTGCAACACTATATGGCAGCAGTTTTGCAACAATGTTATACATTAGCAAGAGCACTAGATAACAGCACTATTTCCTGTCATGTAGTGTTACAGACATGTGCATGTTACCTATCTAGATATCTATTCAACAAAGAATAACATGTGAACAAAGCAAATTTGATAATAGAAGTACGTTGGAAACTTTTTTTTTTTAAATTATATTCTCTATGTGAATCATAAAAGAATTGTGTTTTATGGCCCTTTTAATTTTTACAAATCATGCTTTATAGTAGTTTAGTTTAGCTTTTTATCCATGTAAAAAAAATTCTAGGCCCCTTTCAAGTCTAAATTAATCTACTTTTAAGGGCCACATAAGCAAAGTAGACATTTTTTTTTAACATCATGTGGTCAGTCAATCTTACTATGTGTTAGTCTGGCTAGGGCATGTCAGTGCCTAATACTGCAAAAGTCTGATCTTAAAAGTGGCTACTGCATATGTTGTCGAATCAGATTAGCTTATTAGCTTTCAAATTCAATAAAAAAACCTCATTTCTCCAACATTGGTGTGTCCGGTCCACGGCGTCATCCTTACTTGTGGGAATATCTCTTCCCCAACAGGAAATGGCAAAGAGTCCCAGCAAAGCTGGCCATATAGTCCCTCCTAGGCTCCGCCCACCCCAGTCATTCTCTTTGCCGTTGCACAGGCAACATCTCCACGGAGATGGTTAAGAGTATGTGGTGTTCTACTATCAAGAGTTTGTTATCTTAAAATAGTGCTGGTATGTACTATTTACTCTGAAACAGAAAAAGATAAAGATTTCTGTTTGTGAGAGGTAGATGATTTTAGCAGACAGTAACTAAAATCGATTGCTGTTTCCACATAGGACTGTTGAGATGAAGTAACTTCAGTTGGGGGAAACAGTTAGCAGACTTTTCTGCTTAAGGTATGACTAGCCATATTTCTAACAAGACTGTGTAATGCTGGAAGGCTGTCATTTCCCCTCATGGGGACCGGTAAGCCATTTTCTTAGTCTCAAACAGAATAAAGGGCTTAATATGGGCTATAAAACTGGTAGACACTTTTATGGGCTAAATCGATTGCTTTATTTGGACATTTTATACATGTTTATGCTGATAATTCACACTTATAAACTTGGGGAACGTTTTTTTAACGTCAGGCACTATGTTAGACACCTTTTCCAGTCAGGAAGGGCCTTCCCAGTTGTAGGCTGAGCCTCATTTTCGCGCCATTACTGCGCAGTTGTTTTTGAGAGCAAGACATGCAGATGCATGTGTGAGGACCTGGGCTTGGTAAAGTCACAGCAAAGGGACTGTATAGGGGTTAAATCTGTAACCGGCTCCGGTTTCGTTATTTTAAGGGTTAAAGCTCTGAAAATTGGTGTGCAATGCTTTTAATGCTTTAAGACACTGTGGTGAAAATTTGGTAAATTTTGAACAATTCCTTCATATTTTTTCACATATTCAGTAATAAAGTGTGCTCTGTATAAAATTTAAAGAGACAGTAACGGTTTTGTTTTAAAACGTTTTTTGTGCTTTATTGACAAGTTTAAGCCTGTTTAACATGTCTGTGCCTTCAGATAAGCTATGTTCTATATGTATGAAAGTCAATGTGTCTCCCCCTTCAAAATTGTGTGATAATTGTGCCATAGCGTCCAAACAATGTAAGGACAATACTGTCACAGATAATGAAGTTGCCCAAGATGATTCATCAGATGAAGGGAGTAGACATGGTTCTACATCATCTCCTTCTGTGTCTATACCAGTTTTGCCCACGCAGGAGGCCCCTAGTACTTCTAGCGCGCCAATGCTTATTACTATGCAACAATTGACGGCTGTAATGGATAACTCCATAGCAAATATTTTATCCAAAATGCCTGCATATCAGAGAAAGCGTGATTGCTCTGTTTTAAACACTGAAGAGCAGGAGGGCGCTGATGATAATTGTTCTGTCATACCCTCACACCAATCTGAAGGGGCCATGAGGGAGGTTTTGTCAGATGGGGAAATTTCAGATTCAGGAAAAATTTCTCAACAGGCTGAACCTGATGTTGTGACATTTAAATTTAAATTAGAACATCTCCGTGTTATCTACTCTGGATGATTGTGACAACTTGGTCATTCCAGAAAAATTATGCAAGATGGACAAGTTCCTAGAGGTTCCGGTGCACCCCGACGCTTTTCCTATACCCAAGCGGGTGGCGGACATAGTGAATAAGGAGTGGGAGAAGCCCGGCATACCTTTTGTTCCCCCTCCTATATTTAAGAAATTATTTCCTATGGTCGACCCCAGAAAGGACTTATGGCAGACAGTCCCTAAGGTCGAGGGGGCAGTTTCTACTCTAAACAAGCGCACTACTATTCCTATCGAGGATAGTTGTGCTTTCAAAGATCCTATGGATAAAAAATTGGAGGGTTTGCTTAAAAAGATTTTTGTACAGCAAGGTTACCTTCTACAACCCATTTCGTGCATTGTTCCTGTCACTACAGCAGCGTGGTTCTGGTTCGAGGAACTAGAAAAGTCGCTCAGTAGAGAGACTCCATATGAGGAGGTTATGGACAGAGTTCACGCACTTAAGTTGGCTAACTCTTTTATTTTAGATGCCGCTTTGCAATTAGCTAGATTAGCGGCAAAAAATTCAGGGTTTGCAATTGTGGCGCGCAGAGCGCTTTGGCTAAAGTCTTGGTCAGCGGATGTATCATCCAAGACAAAATTGCTTAACATCCCCTTCAAGGGTAAAACTCTCTTTGGACCAGAATTGAAAGAGATTATCTCAGACATCACTGGGGCAAAGGGCCACGCCCTCCCACAAGATAGGCCTTTCAAGGCCAAGAATAAGTCTAATTTTCGTTCCTTTCGTAATTTCAGGAACGGACCGGCCTTTAATTCTGCATCTTCTAAGCAAGAGGGTAATGCCTCACAGTCCAAATCAGCCTGCAAACCGATGCAAGGCTGGAACAAGGGTAAGCAGGCCAAGAAGCCTGCTACCGCTAACAAAACAGCATGAAGGAGTAGCCCCCGATCCGGGACTCTCTCTCTTTGCTCAGGCTTGGGCAAGAGATGTTTAGGATCCCTGGATGCTAGAAATAGTTTCTCAGGGTTATCTTCTGGAATTCAAGGAACTACCCCCAAGGGGAAGGTTCCACATGTCTCACTTATCCTCAAACCAAATAAAGAGACAGGCGTTCTTACATTGTGTAGAAGACCTGTTAAAGATGGGAGTGATACACCCAGTTCCAATGACAGAACAAGGAATGGGATTTTATTCAAATCTGTTCGTAGTTCCCAAAAAAGAGGGAACCTTCAGACCAATTCTGGATTTAAAGATCCTAAACAAATTTCTCAGGGTACCATCGTTCAAAATGGAAACCATTCGAACGATTCTACCCACTATCCAGGAAGGTCAATTTATGACTACCGTGGATCTAAAGGATGCGTACCTACATATTCCTATCCACAAAGAACATCATCAGTTCCTAAGGTTCGCCTTTCTGGACAAACATTACCAGTTTGTGGCCCTCCCATTCGGATTAGCCACTGCTCCAAGGATTTTCACAAAGGTACTCGGGTCCCTTCTAGCGGTTCTAAGATCGAGGGGCATTGCAGTAGTACCATACTTGGACGACATTCTAATACAAGCGTCGTCCCTTTCAAAAGCAAAGGCTCATACAGACATCGTTCTGGCCTTTCTCAGATCTCACGGATGGAAGGTGAACATAGAAAAAAGTTCTCTATCTCCGTCAACAAGAGTCCCCTTCTTGGGAACAATAATAGATTCCTTAGAAATGAGGATTTTTCTGACAGATGTCAGAAAGTCAAAACTTCTAAGCGCTTGTCAAGTTCTTCATTCTGTTCCACGTCCTTCCATAGCTCAGTGCATGGAAGTAGTAGGGTTGAATGTTGCAGCAATGGACATAGTTCCTTTTGCGCGAATTCATCTAAGACCATTACAACTGTGCATGCTGAAACAGTGGAATGGGGACTATACAGACTTGTCTCCAGTGATTCAAGTAAATCAGAAGACCAGAGATTCACTCCGTTGGTGGCTAACCCTGGGCCACCTATCCCAGGGAATGAGCTTCCGCAGACCAGAGTGGGTCATTGTCACGACCGACGCCAGTCTAGTGGGCTGGGGCGCGGTCTGGGAATCCCTGAAAGCTCAGGGACTATGGTCTCGGGAAGAGTCTCTTCTCCCGATAAACATTCTGGAACTAAGAGCGATATTCAATGCTCTCAGGGCTTGGCCTCAGCTTGCAAAGGCCAGATTCATAAGATTCCAATCAGACAACATGACGACTGTTGCGTATATCAATCATCAGGGGGTAACAAGGAGTTCCCTGGCGATGAAAGAAGTGACCAAAATAATACAATGGGCGGAGGATCACTCCTGCCATCTATCTGCGATCCACATCCCAGGTGTGGAAAACTGGGAAGCGGATTATCTGAGTCGTCAGACATTCCATCCAGGGGAGTGGGAACTCCACCCGGAGATCTTTGCCCAGTTGACTCAATTATGGGGCATTCCAGACATGGATCTGATGGCGTCTCGTCAGAACTTCAAGGTTCCTTGCTACGGGTCCAGATCCAGGGATCCCAAGGCGACTCTAGTGGATGCACTAGTCGCACCTTGGACCTTCAACCTAGCTTATGTGTTTCCACCGTTTCCTCTCATTCCCAGGCTGGTAGCCAGGATCAAACAGGAGAGGGCCTCGGTGATCTTGATAGCTCCTGCGTGGCCACGCAGGACTTGGTATGCAGATCTGGTGAATATGTCATCGGTTCCACCATGGAAGCTACCTTTGAGACAGGACCTTCTTGTTCAGGGTCCATTCGAACATCCAAATCTGGTCTCCCTGCAGCTGACGGCTTGGAGATTGAACGCTTGATTCTATCAAAGCGTGGGTTTTCAGATTCTGTGATAGATACTCTGGTTCAGGCCAGAAAACCGGTAACTAGAAAGATTTACCATAAAATATGGAAAAGATATATCTGCTGGTGTGAATCCAAGGGATTCCCATGGAATAAGATAAAAATTCCTAAGATTCTTTCCTTTCTGCAAGAAGGTTTGGATAAAGGATTATCTGCGAGTTCTCTAAAGAGACAGATTTCTGCTTTATCTGTCTTACTACACAAACGACTGGCAGCTGTGCCAGATGTTCAAGCATTTGTTCAGGCTCTGGTTAGGATCAAGCCTGTTTACAGACCTTTGACTCCTCCCTGGAGTTTAAATCTAGTTCTTTCAGTTCTTCAAGGGGTTCCGTTTGAACCTCTACATTCCATAGATATTAAGTTGTTATCTTGGAAAGTTTTGTTTTTGATTGCTATTTCTTTTGCTAGAAGAGTTTCAGAGTTATCTGCTCTGCAGTGTTCTCCGCCCTATCTGGTGTTCCATGCAGATAAGGTGGTTTTGCGTACTAAGCCTGGTTTTCTTCCAAAGGTTGTTTCTAACAAAAATATTAACCAGGAGATAGTTGTACCTTCTTTGTGTCCGAATCCAGTGTCAAAGAAGGAACGTTTGTTACACAATTTGGACGTAGTCCGTGCTCTAAAATTCTATTTAGAAGCTACAAAAGATTTCAGACAAACATCTTCTCTGTTTGTCGTCTATTCTGGTAAAAGGAGAGGTCAAAAAGCGACCTCTACCTCTCTTTCCTTTTGGCTTAAAAGCATCATCCGATTGGCTTACGAGACTGCCGGACGGCAGCCTCCTGAAAGAATCACAGCTCACTCCACTAGGGCTGTGGCTTCCACATGGGCCTTCAAGAACGAGGCTTCTGTTGATCAGATATGTAAGGCAGCGACTTGGTCTTCACTGCACACTTTTGCCAAATTTTACAAATTTGATACTTTTGCTTCTTCGGAGGCTATTTTTGGGACAAAGGTTTTGCAAGCCGTGGTGCCTTCCGTTTAGGTAACCTGATTTGCTCCCTCCCTTCATCCGTGTCCTAAAGCTTTGGTATTGGTTCCCACAAGTAAGGATGACGCCGAGGACCGGACACACCAATGTTGGAGAAAACAGAATTTATGCTTACCTGATAAATTACTTTCTCCAACGGTGTGTCCGGTCCACGGCCCGCCCTGGTTTTTTAATCAGGTCTGATGAATTATTTTCTCTAACTACAGTCACCACGGTACCATATGGTTTCTCCTATTTTTTCCTCCTGTCCGTCGGTCGAATGACTGGGGTGGGCGGAGCCTAGGAGGGACTATATGGCCAGCTTTGCTGGGACTCTTTGCCATTTCCTGTTGGGGAAGAGATATTCCCACAAGTAAGGATGACGCCGTGGACCGGACACACCGTTGGAGAAAGTAATTTATCAGGTAAGCATAAATTCTGTTATTTATGGAATGAAAAATATTATTTCTTTCATACAGGTGGTGAGAGTCCTTGATCCATTACTCCTGGGATTTACTCTTCCTTACCACTAGGAGGAGGCAAATATTTCCAAACCCCAAAATCTGTATAAAAACCCTCCTACCTTACATGTACCTCAGTCTTTACTCTCCACTGGAGGAGGTTCGAAGCATGAAGATGTGCATTTGATTCTTCAGAGAGAGGGGTTCTCAGTTTATGTTGAGGCCTGGGTTCCCCTTAAAGTACAGTGCTTGTCAGGGGGATGTATATGGGCTATGGTGTGTGGCTTCTTTTTCACATCATGGGAAATCTGTCACAGACCCTCCATATTTGGTTGCAGGGATTTGTCTTTTGCCTCCTTCTATGGATCTACCATATACTCCTATTCTATAACCTCTGCTGATATATTTCACTACTAGTTTGTCTGTCTACTGGTAAGTACAATTGTACAGCATTTAGACACTCTATAGCCCTAAAGGGACAGTCTAGTCAAAATTAAACTTTCATTATTCAGATAGGGCATGCAATTTTAAATAACTTTCTCCAACATTGGTGTGTCCGGTCCACGGCGTCATCCTTACTTGTGGGATATTCTCTTCCCCAACAGGAAATGGCAAAGAGTCCCAGCAAAGCTGGTCACATGATCCCTCCTAGGCTCCGCCCACCCCAGTCATTCTCTTTGCCGTTGCACAGGCAACATCTCCACGGAGATGGTTAAGAGTTTTTTGTAGTTTTATTCTTCTATCAAGTGTTTGTTATTTTAAAATAGTGCTGGTATGTACTATTTACTCTGAAACAGAAAAGGATGAAGATTTCTGTTTGTAAGAGGAAGATGATTTTTAGCAGACAGTAACTAAAATCGATTGCTGTTTCCACACAGGACTGTTGAGATGAAGTAACTTCAGTTGGGGGAAACAGTTAGCAGTCTTTTCTGCTTAAGGTATGACTAGCCATATTTCTAACAAGACCATGTAATGCTGGAAGGCTGTCATTTCCCCTCATGGGGACCGGTAAGCCATTTTCTTAGTTAAACATAAAAGAATAAAGGGCTTCAAAAAGGGCTTAAAAACTGGTAGACATTTTTCTGGGCTAAAACAATTGCTTTACTAGGCATATTATGCAGATTCTAACTAATTATTGGTATTATAATCTTGGGGAACGTTTAGAAAAATGGCAGGCACTGTGTTGGACACCTTTTTCAGATGGGGGCCTTTCTAGTTATAGACAGAGCCTCATTCTGGGACTGTATAGGGGTTAAATGTAAAAACGGCTCCGGTTCCGTTAATTTAAGGGTTAAAGCTCTGAAATTTGGTGTGCAATACTTTTAATGCTTTAAGACACTGTGGTGACATTTTGGTGAATTTTGAACAATTCCTTCATACTTTTTCACAGATTCAGTAATAAAGTGTTTTCAGTTTGAAATTTAAAGTGACAGTAACGGTTTTATTTTAAAACGTTTTTTGTGCTTTGTTGACAAGTTTAAGCCTGTTTAACATGTCTGTACCATCAGATAAGCTATGTTCTATATGTATGAAAGCCAATGTGTCTCCCCATTTAAATTTATGTGATAATTGTGCCATAGTGTCCAAACAAAGTAAGGACAGTAATGCCACAGATAATGATATTGCCCAAGATGATTCCTCAAATGAGGGGAGTAAACATGATACTACATCATCCCCTACTGTGTCTACACCAGTTATGCCCACACAGGAGGCCCCTAGTACATCTAGTGCGCCAATACTTATTACCATGCAACAATTAACGGCTGTAATGGATAACTCCATAGCAAATCTTTTATCCAAAATGCCTACTTATCAGAGAAAGCGCGATTGCTCTGTTTTAAACACTGAAGAGCAAGAGGACGCTGATGATAACTGTTCTGACATACCCTCACACCAATCTCAAGGGGCCATGAGGGAGGTTTTGTCTGATGGAGAAATTTCAGATTCAGGAAAAATTTCTCATCAAGCTGAACCTGATGTTGTGACATTTAAATTTAAATTAGAACATCTCCGCGCACTGCTTAAGGAGGTGTTATCTACTCTGGATGATTGTGACAATTTGGTCATTCCAGAGAAATTATGTAAGATGGACAAGTTCCTAGAGGTTCCGGTGCCCCCCGACGCTTTTCCTATACCCAAGCGGGTGGCGGACATAGTAAATAAAGAGTGGGAAAGGCCCGGCATACCTTTTGTGTCCCCCCCCTATATTTAAGAAATTATTTCCTATAGTCGACCCCAGAAAGGACTTATGGCAGACAGTCCCCAAGGTCGAGGGGGCGGTTTCTACTCTAAACAAACGCACTACTATTCCTATCGAAGATAGTTGTGCTTTCAAAGATCCTATGGATAAGAAATTAGAGGGTTTGCTTAAAAAGATTTTTGTACAGCAAGGTTACCTTCTACAACCAATTTCATGCATTGTTCCTGTCACTACGGCAGCGTCTTTCTGGTTCGAGGAACTAGAAAAATCGCTCAGTAAAGAATCTTCGTATGAGGAGGTTATGGACAGAGTTCAAGCACTTAAATTGGCTAACTCTTTTGTTTTAGATGCCGCTTTGCAATTAGCTAGATTAGCGGCGAAAAATTCAGGGTTTGCTGTCGTGGCGCGTAGAGTGCTTTGGCTAAAGTCTTGGTCAGCGGATGTGTCTTCCAAGACAAAATTGCTTAACATTCCTTTCAAAGGTAAAACATTATTTGGACCTGATTTGAAAGAGATTATTTCAGACATCACTGGGGGAAAGGGCCACGCCCTCCCACAGGATAGGTCTTTTAAGGCTAATAATAAGCCTAATTTTCGTCCCGTTCACAGAAACGGACCAGTCTCTAATTCTGTATCCTCTAAGCAAGAGGGTAATACTTCACAACCCAAACCAGCCTGGAAACCAATGCAAGGCTGGAACAAGGGTAAGCAGGCCAAGAAGCCTACCACTGCTACCAAAACAGCATGAAGGGATAGCCCCCGATCCGGGACCGGATCTAGTGGGGGGCAGACTTTCTCTCTTTGCTCAGGCTTGGGCAAGAGATGTTCAGGATCCTTGGGTGCTAGAAATAGTTTCTCAAGGTTATCTCCTGGAATTCAAGGAACTACCCCCAAGGGGAAGGTTCCACAGGTCTCAATTATCTTCAAACCAAATAAAGAGACAGGCATTCTTACATTGTGTAGAAGACCTGTTAAAGATGGGAGTGATACATCCAGTTCCAATAAGAGAACAAGGAATGGGATTTTATTCCAATCTGTTCATAGTTCCCAAAAAAGAGGGAACATTCAGACCAATTTTGGATCTAAAGATCCTAAACAAATTTCTCAGAGTACCATCGTTCAAAATGGAAACTATTCGAACGATCCTACCTACTATCCAGGAAAATCAATTTATGACTACCGTGGATTTAAAGGATGCGTACCTACATATTCCTATCCACAAGGAACATCATCAGTTCCTAAGGTTCGCTTTTCTGGACAAGCATTACCAGTTTATGGCACTTCCATTTGGATTAGCCACTGCTCCAAGGATTTTCACAAAGGTACTAGGGTCCCTTCTAGCGGTTCTAAGACCAAGGGGCATTGCAGTAGTACCTTACTTGGACGACATCCTGATTCAAGCGTCGTCCCTGTCAAAAGCAAAGGCTCATACGGACATCGTCCTAGCCTTTCTCAGATCTCACGGATGGAAGGTGAACAAAGAAAAAAGTTCTCTGTCCCCGTCAACAAGAGTTCCCTTCTTGGGAACAATAATAGATTCCTTAGAAATGAGGATTTTTCTGACAGAGGTCAGAAAATCAAAACTTCTAAGCTCTTGTCAAGTACTTCATTCTGTTCCTCGTCCTTCCATAGCTCAGTGCATGGGAGTAATAGGATTGATGGTTGCAACAATGGACATAGTTCCTTTTGCACGAATTCATCTAAGACCATTACAACTGTGCATGCTCAGACAGTGGAATGGGGATTATACAGACTTGTCTCCGACGATTCAAGTAGATCAAAAGACCAGAGATTCACTCCGTTGGTGGCTGACCCTGGACAATCTGTCACAGGGAATGAGCTTCCGCAGACCAGAGTGGGTCATTGTCACGACCGACGCCAGCCTAGTGGGCTGGGGCGCGGTCTGGGAATCCCTGAAAGCTCAGGGTCTATGGTCTCGGGAAGAGTCTCTTCTCCCGATAAACATTCTGGAACTGATAGCGATATTCAATGCTCTCAGAGCTTGGCCTCAACTAGCAAAGGCCAAATTCCTAAGGTTTCAGTCAGACAACATGACGACCGTTGCATATATCAATCATCAGGGGGGAACAAGGACTTCCCTGGCGATGAAAGAAGTGACCAAGATAATTCAATGGGCGGAGGATCACTCCTGCCACTTGTCTGCGATCCACATCCCAGGAGTGGAAAATTGGGAAGCGGATTTTCTGAGTTGTCAGACATTCCATCCGGGGGAGTGGGAACTCCATCCGGAAATCTTTGCCCAAATAACTCAATTATGGGGCATTCCAGACATGGATCTGATGGCGTCTCGTCAGAACTTCAAGGTTCCTTGCTACGGGTCCAGATCCAGGGATCCCAAGGCGACCCTAGTAGATGCACTAGTAGCACCTTGGACCTTCAACCTAGCTTATGTATTCCCACCGTTTCCTCTCATCCCCAGGCTGGTAGCCAGGATCAATCAGGAGAGGGCCTCGGTGATCTTGATAGCTCCTGCGTGGCCACGCAGGACTTGGTATGCAGACCTGGTGAATATGTCATCGGCTCCACCATGGAAGCTACCTTTGAGACAGGACCTTCTTGTTCAGGGTCCATTCGAACATCCAAATCTGGTTTCCCTCCAACTGACGGCTTGGAGATTGAACGCTTGATTTTATCAAAGCGTGGGTTTTCAGATTCTGTAATAGATACTCTGATTCATGCTAGAAAGCCTGTAACTAGAAAAATTTACCATAAAATATGGAAAAAATATATCTGTTGGTGTGAATCTAAAGGATTCCCATGGAACAAGATAAAAATTCCTAAGATTCTATCCTTTCTACAAGAAGGTTTGGAGAAAGGATTATCTGCAAGTTCTCTGAAGGGACAGATCTCTGCTTTATCTGTTTTACTTCACAAAAGACTGGCAGCTGTGCCAGATGTTCAAGCATTTGTTCAGGCTCTGGTTAGGATCAAGCCTGTTTACAGACCTTTGACTCCTCCCTGGAGTCTAAATCTAGTTCTTTCAGTTCTTCAAGGGGTTCCGTTTGAACCCTTACATTCCGTAGATATTAAGTTATTATCTTGGAAAGTTTTGTTTTTGGTTGCAATTTCTTCTGCTAGAAGAGTTTCAGAGTTATCTGCTCTGCAGTGTTCTCCGCCCTATCTGGTGTTCCATGCAGATAAGGTGGTTTTGCGTACTAAGCCTGGTTTTCTTCCGAAAGTTGTTTCCAACAAAAATATTAACCAGGAGATAGTTGTACCTTCTTTGTGTCCGAATCCAGTTTCAAAGAAGGAACGTTTGTTACACAATTTGGACGTAGTCCGTGCTCTAAAATTCTATTTAGAGGCTACTAAAGATTTCAGACAAACATCTTCCTTGTTTGTTGTTTATTCTGGTAAAAGGAGAGGTCAAAAAGCGACTTCTACCTCTCTTTCCTTTTGGCTTAAAAGCATTATCCGATTGGCTTATGAGACTGCCGGACGGCAGCCTCCTGAAAGAATCACAGCTCACTCCACTAGGGCTGTGGCTTCCACATGGGCCTTCAAGAACGAGGCTTCTGTTGACCAGATATGTAAGGCAGCGACTTGGTCTTCACTGCACACTTTTGCCAAATTTTACAAATTTGATACTTTTGCTTCTTCGGAGGCTATTTTTGGGAGAAAGGTTTTGCAAGCCGTGGTGCCTTCCATTTAGGTGACCTGATTTGCTCCCTCCCTTCATCCGTGTCCTAAAGCTTTGGTATTGGTTCCCACAAGTAAGGATGACACCGTGGACCGGACACACCAATGTTGGAGAAAACAGAATTTATGCTTACCTGATAAATTACTTTCTCCAACGGTGTGTCCGGTCCACGGCCCGCCCTGGTTTTTTAATCAGGTCTGATGAATTATTTTCTCTAACTACAGTCACCACGGTATCATATGGTTTCTCCTATATATATTTCCTCCTGTTCGTCGGTCGAATGACTGGGGTGGGTGGAGCCTAGGAGGGATCATGTGACCAGCTTTGCTGGGACTCTTTGCCATTTCCTGTTGGGGAAGAGAATATCCCACAAGTAAGGATGACGCCGTGGACCGGACACACCGTTGGAGAAAGTAATTTATCAGGTAAGCATAAATTCTATTTTCCAATTTACTTTTATCATCAAATTTGCTTTGTTGAAAGCTAAACCTAGGTAGGCTAATATGCTAATTTCTATGCCATTGAAGGCTGCCTCTTATCTCTGCATTTTTACATTTTTCACAGGTTTTTTGGTGCACTTAATTTAAATTTCATGCTTTCGAGTGCTTTCGTGCATCAGGTTAGCGCATATCGGGTTCAATGCTTGTTGGGAACATGCACATCTTTACATTTCTGTTTTCTTTTTTTAGTGCATCACCTAGATTACACACTTCGGGTTAGCATACGTAGGTCCTCACGCACTTCGGTTTTGGCGCACTTAATTCCCTTATAACTGTATGGGTTTTTTTGTATGTTATTTCAGTCTTCTGTGTGTTTCCTAGCATTTGGATGTGAAGTTTTTTGATCTCTGCTTTGTTTTACAGTTCGGCTTAGCGTGCATTGTACCTTTTAATTTTTTTAAAGCTACTTTAGGAGGGGGTAGGATTTTTTTTCGGGGTTATAGTTGCATTTTTTTGTCAAATGCTGTAATGGAGCTGTCTGATTCTGTCCCTAAAGGTACCCTAGAAACTGAGTCTCCTGAACACCTTACTACCATAATTAAGTGTGTTTATTTATGTGACTCATGTTTGCCTATGTTATTGCAATCAGACCAACCTAATGCTCCTTCTAAGGGTATAACTGCTCCTTCTGTTTGCTCATTACAGGAGAATGCTACTGACGTTTTGTCAAAGCTGCTGTTTATGAAGCATTGGCTGCTCTCTTGCCTTCAAATAAGCGTAAAAGGTCAGTCCAGATTTTACTTTCTACTAATACTATGTCCCCTGGAGTCAGGGATACTGTTATGTCTTAAGAGGGTGAGGTTTCCTCTGTAATGAGGAGTCTGCATCTGATGTTGGTTGAACCTGTTACTTCCTCTTTTTTTTGTTTAAAATTTAACATATTTGTTCTCTTTTAAAAGAGGTTTTAATTATTTGAGGGGTTAAAGATTCTAAGATTTCTGATGATAAGCCTTGTAATAGTTTAAATTCAGTGTTTAAAACTTTCTGAGGTTTTTCATATCTCTTATGCTGTCTCAGAGATGGTTTCCAGGGAATAGTCCAAACCAGGTAATTCTTTTAAAGGGACGGTATACACCAATTTCTTTTACAAGATATGCCGAGTCCATGGATTTCATCCTTACTTGTGGGATTTATCCTTCTGCTAACAGGAAGTGGCAAAAAGCACCACAGCAGAGCTGTTACATAGCTCCTCCCCTAACTCCTCCCCCAGTCATTCTCTTTGCCTATGCTAGTAATAGGAAGGGTAAAGTGATAGTGGTGATAAAATGATAGTTTTATTTTCTTCAATCAAGATGTTTTTTATTTTAAATGGTACCGGTGAGTACTATTTGGCTCAGGGGGGATATGGAAGAAGATTTCCCCCTGATTTTTTTTTAATTTTTTTTTATATTTAATTTTTTATTGAGGTTTTGCGATACAATTCACATACAATGATATCCTTATAACAGTAAGGACATGCGTGTCATTATGCAACAGTAAGAAAAAGTTCAAAAACAAAGGTAAAACCACAACAGTACATAATAGCAATCAGGCTTCTGAAACCTCTATTTTATGAATACTATAGATAATTGGCTGACTACTTAAGAGGCCACTTATAGGCCAATTGGTCAAAAAAATTGAAAATCATATGGTAGCCAGATTGGTAGCCACTTTTGGATTACATAGCATCTTAATAATAAGCACCACTCGAAGGTGGTTAGCATTTAATTAACGGCACTGAAGTTAAAGCGTTGGGGGAGGGGTAAAGTCAGCAGGTAAGAACCGCTCTTAGTATAGGGAATAATGGGGGGGGCGGAGTTTTCTATGATAGGCTAAAGAAATCAGGGAAGTGGTAAAAGTTAAATGGCAAGCATAAAGGGGTATTATTGTTTTACTTAAAATAACTTAATAAAAAACATAGGCTAGATACTTTAGTTTGGGCCAGGAGTGAAAAAGTCTCCCTAAGTACAGAACCTTAAGCGTAATTCAGGTCAAACGGGTAAATATCTCATTTAACACAAAACCTTAAGTGCAGAAAACAGACATAACAATGGCAAAAAAGTATTAAAGTAAAACTTGACTATCTTCAGGTGAGCCTAGAATTTAAAACCTATACAGTATAAACCCAGGAACAGAACAAAGGGTTGTATAAATCAGTCCTAACTTTAGTATGCAAGCTATGTGGAAAGAAATGACTGGACACAGCTGACTAAACAGTGCTTGTGGCATACAATTAAATATCACAAGAAATGAGTATCACACATTGGGATGAAACTGTCTCAATTGAAAAGCCACACAAACTGTCACTACCTAGTCGTAAAGATCATGACATAAACAAACCCGTGTAATGCACGTCACCTACAGATCTAGTATCTCAATAAAAAAAATCTAAAGGGTAAATATGTTATGGACAGTGTTATATTAAATAATATAAAACCACCCCAGATATGGACAATAGATATGTAATTAATATCAGGGCAGGTAAACAGAATAGTATCCCTTACTAAATATGTATAGTGGTACCCTATAGCATTATTAGTATATGAAAGTAAACATGAGGTGTCCAAGCTATAATTGTGTCATAGCAGGGTATGATAAATCCATATGTTCAACTCACTAACAAATGTGGAGTGAGGTGGGGAAGTATATTACTAGGCTGGACATCTAGCTCAAGTTTATAAGGTTTGTGTTGTTATTCTTTCTAGGTACTAGGAAGTATATATTGGAGAGACAAAGTACATCAGACAGGTCAATATATTCCAGTTCTATGAAGTAAACCCCAGGTGGAGCTAATACAGGCTATTGTAGTGAACCTATAATTTCCCATTCATCCAGAACGATGACATTGCTTATTAAGAAGGATTAAACACACATAGGTTACCAGTTTGAATTGTAAATGAAGCCATTAAACACTGTAGAAACATCAACTAACATATCAACTTCTGTCAGTAATAAGGGCTAAGTGTAGGGAAGCATAGATTGAAAACAATTACAGCCAGCTAAAAGGATTGTGCAGATACCATAGTTCTCCTGCATGTGGTTTAGTAGCTTACTATCTGAATACTCATACAATATATAGCAGAAGTATTAAACAGGGTGTTCTAATGACACTAATAAATTGCATCATTTCTAGATTAGCACAACATAACGTTATGAGACTGTGAGATATTTTCTAATCCACTTGAGTCTAGTACATATATAAAGAACACAGAAGACAATACTAAATAAGACAAAACTCAAAAACTGCAGGTTGACGAAATATAGAAGGGAAGATGTGCAACATCTATGTCAATCACCTTGCGCAGCTATAACATTATAGGAAGCATAGTCAGATCACAGATATATCTTTACTTAGGCTTTTGGACTTACTTGAATAACATCATGAAAATAACCATGGGACAACACACTATAAAACTACACTAAATGCCATCTCTGCCCCAAATGTGTGCCTGAGGCAGTCCCACTGCCAGGCTGCTAAATGCAGGTGTGTTGTGTGTGGTCATAAGAGCTCCCAACAAAATAGGGTGTATTGGTATTTAACAAATAGATGTAAAACAACAGTCTATGTAGCTAATCCAACTTCTGTTAATAAACTGACTGTATATACTATAAAGACCCCGCAGTAATAATTTATATAGACAGGCAGTAAAAATATAATATGTAGTCTTAAGAGGCATTGTGTTGAAGGTAGATCTAAATATTAAGACTATTATATCTATCTTATCTCCCTGCAGAGGCTCATAATATCCTGGGCAATATAGTATATGGGCTGCAGTTACTCCCTTAAAGACCATCAAGGGTCTTCCTGTGAGCAACATCTAACTTAGCGATGTAAAGTACCAATCAATAGTGGTGGTAGCCTATTCGTATGTGGTGAGAATGTACTCCAGAGTCAACATTGGCTAGGTATACATACTTTTAAACTAGCAATCGACCAAGTCAATAAACAATGGCAAAAAACATTGTCTGAAAAAAATTACACAGGAGAGTTAGGTGATTATAGTGGTAACATATTATATCTTAATACCAACAGTATTGAAACAATAGCTTGGTGGTATTTGCAATACACAGGGTGTTTTTTTTTTGGTGTTTAAGTATTAAACTGATATACTATTACCAACCAAAACCCATAAAAAGTCCCAACATACATTTATCCGTTAAGGGAAAAGGTATAATTTTATAATTAACTGGTAAAGTTTTTGCGGTGTAGTTCAGTTCCAATATAATAACGACCCTTAGTAAGAGCCCAACTAAGTGGCAATTTTGTGGAAAATGAAAAGCTACAGTGACCCTGAATAGAGAGCAGCTGAGCAAAGTGGGGAGTTAGCTCAGAGGTGTTCAAGGGTTCATCCAATTCCAGACCTGTATCTATAAGCAGCACTACAACACTTGACTCGTGTGGAAGGAGAATCAAAATCCAACTGTCGCTCCAGAGTTGCTAGCGAGTCCCACTCAGAGGCTTCCAAGATGGCCACCAGTTTCCTTAAGCCAGATTCGGCACTACTGGAACTCAGATGAGAAGTGTATCAAAGGCTCTGGTACTCGATCGCGGAAGTCGGCTGTACTTTCCAGATGAGGAGCTAGAGGCAAGATGTTGATATTTGCTTCTCTGGGTAGTGTGAGATAGTATTGGCTCTCTGCCGGAACTTGAGAAATACTCTCTTCGATCAGAATCCATCACTGCATAGACGGGCAAAGATTAATTGCTTGAGGGAGGTATCATGTCCATGCTCCCAGCCCCAGGGGCCAAACTCTGGAAACTTCCAAACCCTCCTACTTGTGGAGTATAGGATTGTGAGGTATCTGAGTGTCTATGAGGTCGGAGCTCGTTATCTGATCTTGAATGAGTAGTATGGTTTGCTTCTATTTCTGTGAAGCCACTTTTTATTAAACGAGTGAGGTCACTAAAATCAGCATCCATTTGACTAGCAAGGTTTGACAGTAAGTCACACATCTCGTACTCCTCCTCCATCTTGTGCACGTGGCTAGATAGATCTGCCTTACTTTTCAAATATGGCGGCCCCCGTCCCAGAAAATCAGTAAAGGAGTTGAACTTGCTGTTTTCAACAGACCACTGCCCTCTCTACACATCCAACAGTTACCAGACGTCAACTATAACCCTTAGCCCAGCGGATCCAAAATTCAGTAAAACAGATGCTGTGATGGTCTGAGTATCCACACCGCTGTGTAGTGTGCCGGTCTAATGGACGGGACGCTTTTAGAAAGTTGCCGACCTCTGTGCACGGTTACCGCCCGTCACTTACATGTCAGTGACAAGCTGGTCCGATGCTCTCAGGTAGTTTGCAGACATAAAGCTAGCTAAAAGCCAACAAATAGGAGCGAAAGAAGTATGTATTAATATAATTTACAGACGGAGCTCAAGCAAGGTACGTCTGTTCGCTCTGGCGGTTAGCTCCGCCCCCCGATTTCCCCCTGAATTTTATGATTTTAGCAGCACTTACTAAGATCAATTATGGTTCCCACAGATCTGAAGGTAATATGGGAAAATTCTTCAGTGTGGAGAACAGTCTCATGCAGCAAGCAGCATTTGAGGTATGTTTCAGCCTTTTTACTTCTGAGGAGATTTAATATATCGGAACTGGCTGATTGGGTTCCTCATAGTGGGAACAGGGTAATCAGTAGTCCTCCTATATGCAAAAGGGTGTTACTGTACTCCTGGGTGTTTGTTGTCTAATACTTATGCAACTCAAAGGCAGCATATAATTAAGACACTGGGGTATATTACTAATTTTTTATTATATATCTAAACAAAAGGATGTATTTTATTGTGTTTTGGGGACCACATGGCAGTTTAAAACTGTTTTACATGAGGTAGTTTAAATTTCAGTGCGACGTCCATTGTGGGCGGGGCTTATTTTGGCGCCTCAGATGCGCAGTTTACACTGAAGGAGACAGCAGACATTTGCTCCGGTTGGGCCCTATCTGTGTTCTATACTATCCGGATTGGTGTCGATTCATTTGGCAGTGTTCAGGGGCAGGTAGGCACCACAGCAGAGCTGTGGCGAGGTGCAGGGGTCTTTATTTAGCAAAGTGTATTTTTTTTTGCTTAAATGTTCCTCTAAAGTGTAAAATTCTGCTATTGCATTTGGCATGCAATAATTTTTGGCAACTCTGCATTTATACTCATAGTTTTTTTAAACATTTATAGACTTCTTAGTGTGCGCTTTTATTTCTTAAAGGCGCAGTACCCGTTTTTTACAAAATTAATTTTTTTTCAATAAATAAAGTATTCACCAACTGTTGTGGTTATTACTAATTTGTTTAACATGTCTGACATTGAGGAAACTCATTGCTCTATGTATTTAGAAGCCATTGTGGAACCCCCTCTTACATTGTGTACCTCTTGTACTGATAGAGCCTTACACTGTAAGGAACATATTTCTTTCATGTAATTAGCAAGAGTCCATGAGCTAGTGACGTATGGGATATACATTCCTACCAGGAGGGGCAAAGTTTCCCAAACCTTAAAATGCCTATAAATACACCCCTCACCACACCCACAATTCAGTTTTACAAACTTTGCCTCCGATGGAGGTGGTGAAGTAAGTTTGTGCTAGATTCTACGTTGATATGCGCTCCGCAGCAAGTTGGAGCCCGGTTTTCCTCTCAGCGTGCAGTGAATGTCAGAGGGATGTGAGGAGAGTATTGCCTATTTGAATGCAGTGATCTCCTTCTACGGGGTCTATTTCATAGGTTCTCTGTTATCGGTCGTAGAGATTCATCTCTTACCTCCCTTTTCAGATCGACGATATACTCTTATATATACCATTACCTCTGCTGATTCTCGTTTCAGTACTGGTTTGGCTTTCTACAAACATGTAGATGAGTGTCCTGGGGTAAGTAAATCTTATTTTCTGTGACACTCTAAGCTATGGTTGGGCACTTTGTTTATAAAGTTCTAAATATATGTATTCAAACATTTATTTGCCTTGACTCAGAATGTTCAACATTCCTTATTTTTCAGACAGTCAGTTTCATATTTGGGATAAATGCATTTGTTTCATTCATTTTTTCTTACCTTAAAAAATTTGACTTTTTCCCTGTGGGCTGTTTTTCCCTGTGGGCTGTTTTATTGCGTCATTCTTGGCGCGGACTTTTTTGGCGCAAATTTTTTTTTCTGTTTCCGGCGTCATACGTGTCGCCGGAAGTTGCGTCATTTTTTGACGTTTTTTTGCGTCAAAAATGTCGGCGTTCCGGATGTGGCGTCATTTTTGGCGCCAAAAGCATTTAGGCGCCAAATAATGTGGGCGTCTTTTTTGGCGCTAAAAAATATGGGCGTCATTTTTGTCTCCACATTATTTAAGTCTCATTATTTATTGCTTCTGGTTGCTAGAAGCTTGTTCACTGGCATTTTTTTCCCATTCCTGAAACTGTCATTTAAGGAATTTGATCAATTTTGCTTTATATGTTGTTTTTTTCTTTTACATATTGCAAGATGTTCCACGTTGCAACTGAGTCAGAAGATACTTCAGGAAAATCACTGCCCAGTGCTGGAGCTACCAAGCTAAGTGTATCTGCTATAAACTTTTGGTATCTGTTTCTCCAGCTGTTGTTTGTATTGCATGTCATGTCAAACTTATTAATGCAGATAAAATTTCCTTTAGTACTGTTACATTACCTGTTGCTGTTCCGTCAACATCTAATTTTCAGAGTGTTCCTGATAACATAAGAGATTTTATTTTTTTAAATCCATTAAGAAGGCTATGTCTGTTATTTCTCCTTCTAGTATACATAAAAGTCTTTTAAAACTTCTCTTTTTTCAGATGAATTTTTAAATGAACATCATCATTCTGATACTGATAATGGTTCTTCTGGTTCAGAGGTTTCTGTCTCAGAGGTTGATGCTGATAAATCTTTGTATTTGTTCAAGATGGAATTTATTCGTTCTTTACTTAAAGAAGTATTATTTGCATTAGAAATAGAGGATTCTGGTCCTCTTGATACTAAATGTAAACGTTTAAATAAGGTTTTTAAATCTCCTGTAGTTATTCCAGAAGTGTTTAATCTCCCTGATGCTATTTCTGAAGTAATTCCAGGGAATGGAATAATTTGGGTAATTTATTTACTCCTTCTAGACGTTTAAGCAATTATATCCTGTGCCATCTGACAGATTAGAGTTTTTTGGGACAAAAATCCCTAAGGTTATGGGGCTGTCTCTACTCCTGCTAATGTACTACTATTCCTACGGCAGATAGTACTTCATTTAAGGATCCTTTAGATAGGAAAATTGAATCCTTTCTAAGAAAAGCTTACTTATGTTCAGGTAATCTTCTTAGACCTGCTATATTTTTAGCGGATGTTGCTGCAGCTTCAACTTTTTGGTTAGAAGCTTTAGCACAACAAGTAACAGATCATAATTTTATAGCATTATTATTATTCTATAACATGCTAATAATTTTATTGGTGATACCATCTTTTGATATCATTAGAGTTGATGTCAGGTATATGTCTCTAGCTATTTTAGCTAGAAAAGCTTTATGGATTAAACTTGGAATGCTGATATGTCTTCTAAGTCAACTTTGCTTTCCCTTTCTTTCCAGGGTAAATAATCATTTCTCCAACATAGGTGTGTCCGGTCCACGGCGTCATCCTTACTTGTGGGATATTCTCTTCCCCAACAGGAAATGGCAAAGAGCCCAGCAAAGCTGGTCACATGATCCCTCCTAGGCTCCGCCTACCCCAGTCATTCTCTTTGCCGTTGTACAGGCAACATCTCCACGGAGATGGCTTAGAGTTTTTTAGTGTTTAACTGTAGTTTTTATTATTCAATCAAGAGTTTGTTATTTTAAAATAGTGCTGGTATGTACTATTTACTCAGAAACAGAAAAGAGATGAAGATTTCTGTTTGTATGAGGAAAATGATTTTAGCAACCGTTACTAAAATCCATGGCTGTTCCACACAGGACTGTTGAGAGGAATTAACTTCAGTTGGGGGAACAGTAAGCAGTCTCTTGCTGCTTGAGGTATGACACATTCTAACAAGACGATGTAATGCTGGAAGCTGTCATTTTCCCTATGGGATCCGGTAAGCCATGTTTATTAAGATTGTAAATAAGGGCTTCACAAGGGCTTATTAAGACTGTAGACTTTTTCTGGGCTAAATCGATTCATTATTAACACATATTTAGCCTTGAGGAATCATTTAATCTGGGTATTTTGATAAGTTTATATCGGCAGGCACTTTTTTAGACACCTTTCTCTTTAGGGGCTTTCCCAAATCATAGGCAGAGCCTCATTTTCGCGCCGGTGTTGCGCACTTGTTTTTGAGAGGCATGACATGCAGTCGCATGTGTGAGGAGCTCTGATACATAGAAAAGACTTTCTGAAGGCGTCATTTGGTATCGTATTCCCCTTTGGGCTTGGTTGGGTCTCAGCAAAGCAGACACCAGGGACTGTAAAGGGGTTAAAGTTAAAAACGGCTCCGGTTCCGTTATTTTAAGGGTTAAAGCTTCCAAATTTGGGGTGCAATACTTTTAAGGCTTTAAGACACTGTGGTGAAATTTTGGTGAATTTTGAACAATTCCTTCATATTTTTTCGCAATTGCAGTAATAAAGTGTGTTCAGTTTAAAATTTAAAGTGACAGTAACGGTTTTATTTTAAAACGTTTTTTGTACTTTGTTATCAAGTTTATGCCTGTTTAACATGTCTGAACTACCAGATAGACTGTGTTCTGAATGTGGGGAAGCCAGAGTTCCTTCTCATTTAAATAAATGTGATTTATGTGACAATGACAATGATGCCCAAGATGATTCCTCAAGTGAGGGGAGTAAGCATGGTACTGCATCATTCCCTCCTTCGTCTACACGAGTCTTGCCCACTCAGGAGGCCCCTAGTACATCTAGCGCGCCAATACTCCTTACTATGCAACAATTAACGGCTGTAATGGATAATTCTGTCAAAAACATTTTAGCCAAAATGCACACTTATCAGCGTAAGCGCGACTGCTCTGTTTTAGATACTGAAGAGCATGACGACGCTGATAATAATGGTTCTGAAGGGCCCCTAAACCAGTCTGATGGGGCCAGGGAGGTTTTGTCTGAGGGAGAAATTACTGATTCAGGGAACATTTCTCAACAAGCTGAACCTGATGTGATTACGTTTAAATTTAAGTTGGAACATCTCCGCATTCTGCTTAAGGAGGTATTATCCACTCTGGATGATTGTGACAAGTTGGTCATCCCAGAGAAACTATGTAAAATGGACAAGTTCCTAGAGGTCCCGGGGCTCCCAGAAGCTTTTCCTATACCCAAGCGGGTGGCGGACATTGTAAATAAAGAATGGGAAAGGCCCGGTATTCCTTTCGTCCCTCCCCCCATATTTAAAAAATTGTTTCCTATGGTCGACCCCAGAAAGGACTTATGGCAGACAGTCCCCAAGGTCGAGGGAGCGGTTTCCACTTTAAACAAACGCACCACTATACCCATAGAAGATAGTTGTGCTTTCAAAGATCCTATGGATAAAAAATTAGAAGGTTTACTTAAAAAGATGTTTGTTCAGCAGGGTTACCTTCTACAACCAATTTCATGCATTGTCCCTGTCGCTACAGCCGCGTGTTTCTGGTTCGATGAGCTGGTAAAGGCGGTCCATAGTGATTCTCCTCCTTATGAGGAGATTATGGACAGAATCAATGCTCTCAAATTGGCTAATTCTTTCACCCTAGACGCCACTTTGCAATTGGCTAGGTTAGCGGCTAAGAATTCTGGGTTTGCTATTGTGGCGCGCAGAGCGCTTTGGTTGAAATCTTGGTCAGCTGATGCGTCTTCCAAGAACAAGCTACTTAACATTCCTTTCAAGGGGAAAACGCTGTTTGGCCCTGACTTGAAAGAGATTATCTCTGATATCACTGGGGGTAAGGGCCATGCCCTTCCTCAGGATCGGCCTTTCAAGGCCAAAAATAAACCTAATTTTCGTCCCTTTCGTAGAAACGGACCAGCCCAAAGTGCTACGTCCTCTAAGCAAGAGGGTAATACTTCTCAAGCCAAGCCAGCTTGGAGACCAATGCAAGGCTGGAACAAGGGAAAGCAGGCCAAGAAACCTGCCACTGCTACCAAGACAGCATGAAATGTTGGCCCCCGATCCGGGACCGGATCTGGTGGGGGGCAGACTCTCTCTCTTCGCTCAGGCTTGGGCAAGAGATGTTCTGGATCCTTGGGCGCTAGAAATAGTCTCCCAAGGTTATCTTCTGGAATTCAAGGGGCTTCCCCCAAGGGGGAGGTTCCACAGGTCTCAGTTGTCTTCAGACCACATAAAAAGACAGGCATTCTTACGTTGTGTAGAAGACCTGTTAAAAATGGGAGTGATTCATCCTGTTCCATTAGGAGAACAAGGGATGGGGTTCTACTCCAATCTGTTCATAGTTCCCAAAAAAGAGGGAACGTTCAGACCAATCTTAGGTCTCAAGATCTTAAACAAGTTTCTCAAGGTTCCATCGTTCAAAATGGAAACCATTCGAACAATTCTTCCTTCCATCCAGGAAGGTCAATTCATGACCACGGTGGATTTAAAGGATGCGTATCTACATATTCCTATCCACAAGGAACATCATCGGTTCCTAAGGTTCGCATTCCTGGACAAGCATTACCAGTTCGTGGCGCTTCCTTTCGGATTAGCCACTGCTCCAAGGATTTTCACAAAGGTACTAGGGTCCCTTCTAGCTGTGCTAAGACCAAGGGGCATTGCTGTAGTACCTTACTTGGACGACATTCTGATTCAAGCGTCGTCCCTTCCTCAAGCAAAGGCTCACACGGACATTGTCCTGGCCTTTCTCAGATCTCACGGATGGAAAGTGAACGTGGAAAAGAGTTCTCTATCTCCGTCAACAAGGGTTCCCTTCTTGGGGACAATAATAGACTCCTTAGAAATGAGGATTTTTCTGACAGAGGCCAGAAAAACAAAACTTCTAGACTCTTGTCGGATACTTCATTCCGTTCCTCTTCCTTCCATAGCGCAGTGCATGGAAGTGATAGGTTTGATGGTAGCGGCAATGGACATAGTTCCTTTTGCGCGCATTCATCTAAGACCATTACAACTGTGCATGCTCAGTCAGTGGAATGGGGACTATACAAACTTGTCTCCGAGGATACAAGTAAATCAGAGGACCAGAGACTCACTCCGTTGGTGGCTGTCCCTGGACAATCTGTCACAAGGGATGACCTTCCGCAGACCAGAGTGGGTCATTGTCACGACCGACGCCAGTCTGATGGGCTGGGGCGCGGTCTGGGGATCCCTGAAAGCTCAGGGTCTTTGGTCTCGGGAAGAATCTCTTCTACCGATAAATATTCTGGAACTGAGAGCGATATTCAATGCTCTCAAGGCTTGGCCTCAGCTAGCGAGGGCCAAGTTCATACGGTTTCAATCAGACAACATGACAACTGTTGCGTACATCAACCATCAGGGGGGAACAAGGAGTTCCCTGGCGATGGAAGAAGTGACCAAAATCATTCTATGGGCGGAGTCTCACTCCTGCCACCTGTCTGCTATCCACATCCCAGGAGTGGAAAATTGGGAAGCGGATTTTCTGAGTCGTCAGACATTGCATCCGGGGGAGTGGGAACTCCATCCGGAAATCTTTGCCCAAGTCACTCAACTGTGGGGCATTCCAGACATGGATCTGATGGCCTCTCGTCAGAACTTCAAAGTTCCTTGCTACGGGTCCAGATCCAGGGATCCCAAGGCGGCTCTAGTGGATGCACTAGTAGCACCTTGGACCTTCAAACTAGCTTATGTATTCCCGCCGTTTCCTCTCATCCCCAGGCTGGTAGCCAGGATCAATCAGGAAAGGGCGTCGGTGATCTTGATAGCTCCTGCGTGGCCACGCAGGACTTGGTATGCAGATCTGGTGAATATGTCATCGGCTCCACCATGGAAGCTACCTTTGAGACGAGACCTTCTTGTTCAAGGTCCGTTCGAACATCCGAATCTGGTCTCACTCCAGCTGACTGCTTGGAGATTGAACGCTTGATCTTATCGAAGCGAGGGTTCTCAGATTCTGTTATCGATACTCTTGTTCAGGCCAGAAAGCCTGTAACTAGAAAGATTTACCACAAAATTTGGAAAAAATATATCTGTTGGTGTGAATCTAAAGGATTCCCTTGGGACAAGGTTAAGATTCCTAAGATTCTATCCTTCCTTCAAGAAGGATTGGAAAAAGGATTATCTGCAAGTTCCCTGAAGGGACAGATTTCTGCCTTGTCTGTGTTACTTCACAAAAAGCTGGCAGCTGTGCCAGATGTTCAAGCCTTTGTTCAGGCTCTGGTTAGAATCAAGCCTGTTTACAAACCTTTGACTCCTCCTTGGAGTCTCAACTTAGTTCTTTCAGTTCTTCAGGGGGTTCCGTTTGAACCCTTACATTCCGTTGATATTAAGTTATTATCTTGGAAAGTTTTGTTTTTGGTTGCAATTTCTTCTGCTAGAAGAGTTTCAGAATTATCTGCTCTGCAGTGTTCTCCTCCTTATCTGGTGTTCCATGCAGATAAGGTGGTTTTACGTACTAAACCTGGTTTTCTTCCAAAAGTTGTTTCTAACAAAAACATTAACCAGGAGATTATCGTACCTTCTCTGTGTCCGAAACCAGTTTCGAAGAAGGAACGTTTGTTGCACAATTTGGATGTTGTTCGCGCTCTAAAATTCTATTTAGATGCTACAAAGGATTTTAGACAAACATCTTCCTTGTTTGTTGTTTATTCCGGTAAAAGGAGAGGTCAAAAAGCAACTTCTACCTCTCTCTCTTTTTGGATTAAAAGCATCATCAGATTGGCTTACGAGACTGCCGGACGGCAGCCTCCCGAAAGAATCACAGCTCATTCCACTAGGGCTGTGGCTTCCACATGGGCCTTCAAGAACGAGGCTTCTGTTGATCAGATATGTAGGGCAGCGACTTGGTCTTCACTGCACACTTTTACCAAATTTTACAAGTTTGATACTTTTGCTTCTTCTGAGGCTATTTTTGGGAGAAAGGTTTTGCAAACCGTGGTGCCTTCCATTTAGGTGACCTGATTTGCTCCCTCCCTTCATCCGTGTCCTAAAGCTTTGGTATTGGTTCCCACAAGTAAGGATGACGCCGTGGACCGGACACACCTATGTTGGAGAAAACAGAATTTATGTTTACCTGATAAATTACTTTCTCCAACGGTGTGTCCGGTCCACGGCCCGCCCTGGTTTTTTAATCAGGTCTGATAATTTATTTTCTTTAACTACAGTCACCACGGTTTCATATGGTTTCTCCTATGCAAATATTCCTCCTTAACGTCGGTCGAATGACTGGGGTAGGCGGAGCCTAGGAGGGATCATGTGACCAGCTTTGCTGGGCTCTTTGCCATTTCCTGTTGGGGAAGAGAATATCCCACAAGTAAGGATGACGCTGTGGACCGGACACACCGTTGGAGAAAGTAATTTATCAGGTAAACATAAATTCTGTTTTTTGTTCCTTTCCTCACAACAAGGAACAAAAGCCTGATCCTTCATCCTCAGGAGCGGTATCAGTTTGGAAACTATTTCCAGTTTGGAATATATCCAAGCCTTATAGAAACCTATAGCCAGCTCCTAAGTACCTATGAAGGTGCGGCCCTTATTCCAGCTCAGCTGGTATGGGGCAGATTACGTTTTCTTCAAAGAAATTTGGATCAATTCTGTTCTCAATCTCTGGTTTCAGAACATTGTTTCAGAAAGGTACAGAATTGGCTTCAGTTAAGGCCTCCTGCTAAGAGATTTTTTTCTTTCCCGTGTCCCAGTTAACACAGCAAAGGCTCAGCATTTCTGAAATGTGTTTCAGATCTAGAGTTGGCTGGAGTAATTATGCCAGTTCCAGTTCTGGAACAGGGGCTGGAGTTTTATTTTATCTCTTCATTGTACCAAAGAAGGTCAATTCCAGTTCCGGATCTATCATTATTGAATCGTTATGTTAGGATACCAACATTCAAGATGGTTTCTGTAGGACTATCCTGCCTTTTGTTTAGCAAGGGCATTATATGTCTACAATAGATTTACAGGATGTGTATCTGCATATTCCGATTCATCCAGATCACTTTTAGTGTCTGAGATTCTCTTTTTAGACAAGCATTACCAGTTTTGTGGCTCTACCGTTTGGCCTAGCCTCAGTTCCAAGAATTTTTTTCAAAGGTTCTCGGTGCTCTTCTTTCTGTAATCAGAGAACAGGGTTTTGGTATTTCCTTATTTGGACGATATCTTGGTACTTGCTCAGTCTTCTCATTTTCGAAGAATCTCATACGAATCGACTTGTGTTGTTTCTTCAAGTTCATGGTTGGAGGATCAATTTACCAATCAGTTCATTGATTCCTCAGACAAGGGTAACCTTTTTAGGTTTCTAGATAGATTCAGTGTCTATGACTCTGTCCTTGTCAGACAAGAGAAGTTTAACATTGATATCAGCTTGTCAAAACCTTCAGTCACAATCATTCCCTTTGGTAGCCTTATGCATGGAAATGTTAGGTCTTAGGACTGCCGCATCAGATGCGATCTCCTTTGCTCGTTTTCACATGCGACCTCTTCAGCTCTGTATGCTGAACCAATGGTGCAGGGATTACTCAAAGATATCTCAATTAATATCTTTAAACCGATTTTACGACACTCTCTGACATGGTGGACAGATCACCATCGTTTAGTTCAGGGGGCTTCTTTGTTCTTCCGACCTGGACTATAATCTCAACAGATGCAAGTCTTACAGGTTGGGGAGCTGTGTGGGGGTATCTGACGGCACAAGGGGTTTGGGAATCTCAGGAGGTGAGATTTCCGATCAATATTTTGGAACTCCGTGCAAATTTCAGAGCTCTTCAGTCTTGGCCTCTTCTGAAGAGAGAGTTGTTCATTTGTTTTCAGATAGACAATGTCACAACTGTGGCATACATCAATCATCAAGGAGGGACTCACAGTCCTCTGGCTATGAAAGAAGTATCTCGAATTTTGGTTTGGGCGGAATCCAGCTCCTGTCTAATCTCTGCGGTTCATATCCCAGGTATGGACAATTGGAAAGCGGATTATCTCAGTCGCCAAACGTTGCACTTGGGCGAATGGTCTCTTCACCCAGAGGTATTTCCTCAGATTGTTCAAATGTGGGAACTCCCAGAAATAGATCTGATGGCTTCTCATCTAAACAAGAAACTTCCCTGGTATCTGTCCGGATCCCGGGATCCTCGGGCGGAGGCAGTGGATGCATTTTCACTTCCTTGGAAGTATCATCCTGCTTATATCTTTCCGCCTCTAGTTTTTCTTCCAAGAGTAATCTCCAAGATTCTGAAGGAATGCTCGTTTGTTCTACTGGTAGCTCCGGCATGGCCTCACAGGTTTTTGGTATGCGGATCTGGTCCGGATGGCCTCTTGCCAACCGTGGACTCTTCCGTTAAGACCAGACCTTCTGTCGCAAGGTCCTTTTTTCCATCAGGATCTGAAATCCTTAAATTTAAAGGTATGGAGATTGAATGCTTGATTCTTGGTCAAAGAGGTTTCTCTGACTCTGTGATTAATACTATGTTACAGGCGCGTAAATCTGTATCTAGAGAGATATATTATAGAGTCTGGAAGACTTATATTTCTTGGTGTCTTTCTCATCATTTTTTGGCATTCTTTTAGAATACCGAGAATTTTACAGTTTCTTCAGGATGGTTTAGATAAGGGTTTGTCCGCAAGTTCCTTGAAAGGTCAAATCTCTGCTCTTTCTGTTCTTTTTCATAGAAAGATTGCTATTCTTCCTGATATTCATTGTTTTGTACAAGCTTTGGTTCGTATAAAACCTGTCATTAAGTCAATTTCTCCTCTTTGGAGTTTGAATTTGGTTCTGGGGGCTCTTCAAGCTCCTCCGTTTGAACCTATGCATTCATTGGACATTAAATTACTTTCTTGGAAAGTTTTGTTCCTTTTGGCAATCTCTTCTGCCAGAAGAGTTTCTGAATTATCTGCTCTTTCTTGTGAGTCTCCTTTTCTGATTTTTCATCAGGATAAGGCGGTGTTGCGAACTTCTTTTGATTTTTTACCTAAAGTTGTGAATTCCAACAACATTAGTAGAGAATTTGTGGTTCCTTCATTATGTCCTAATCCTAAGAATTCTAGGGAGAAATCGTTGCATTCTTTGGATGTTGTTAGAGCTTTGAAATATTATGTTGAAGCTACTAAGTCTTTCCGTAAGACTTCTAGTTTATTTGTTATCTTTTCCGGTTCTAGAAACGGCCAGAAAGCTTCTGCCATTTCTTTGGCATCTTGGTTGAAATCTTTATTTCATCATGCTTATGTCGAGTCGGGTAAAACTCCGCCTCTAAGGATTACAGTTCATTCTACTAGTTCAGTTTCTACTTCCTGGGCGTTTAGGAATGAAGCTTCGATTGATCAGATTTGCAAAGCAGCAACTTGGTCCTCTTTGCATACTTTTTTCTAAATTCTACCATTTTGATGTGTTTTCTTCTTCTGAAGCAGTTTTTGGTAGAAAAGTACTTCTGGCAGTGGTTTCAGTTTGAATCTTCTGCTTATGTTTTTCATTAAACTTTATTTTGGGTGTGGATTATTTTCAGCAGGAATTGGCTGTCTTTATTTTATCCCTCCCTCTCTAGTGACTCTTGTGTGGAAAGATCCACATCTTGGGTAGTCATTATCCCATACGTCACTAGCTCATGGACTCTTGCTAATTACATGAAAGAAAACATAATTTATGTAAGAACTTACCTGATAAATTCATTTCTTTCATATTAGCAAGAGTCCATGAGGCCCGCCCTTTTTTGTGGTGGTTATGATTTTTTTGTATAAAGCACAATTATTCCAATTCCTTATTTTATATGCTTTCGCACTTTTTTCTTATCACCCCACTTCTTGGCTATTCGTTAAACTGAATTGTGGGTGTGGTGAGGGGTGTATTTATAGGCATTTTAAGGTTTGGGAAACTTTGCCCCTCCTGGTAGGAATGTATATCCCATACGTCACTAGCTCATGGACTCTTGCTAATATGAAAGAAATGAATTTATCAGGTAAGTTCTTACATAAATTATGTTTTTAGGAAATGAAAGTATGTCTAAGGATGATTCTCAGTCTGAAGAGAATCAGGATATGCCATGTAATTTTCCTCAAGTGTCCCAACCTTTAACACCCACACAAGTGACACCTAGTACATCTAGTGCGTCTAATTCTTTTACTTTGCAAGATATGGCTGCAGTTATGTCAACTACTCTCACTGAGGTATTATCTAAACTGCCAGGTTTGCAGGGTAAACGCAGTAGGCCAGGTATTAACGTAAATACTGAACCCTCTGATGCTTTAGTAGACATTTCCGATGTACCCTCACAATGCTCTGAATTGGGGGTTAGGGAATTATTGTCTGAGGGAGAAATTTTAGATTCAGGGAATACGTTACCTCAGACAGATACGGACTTAGCGTCCTTTAAATTTAAACTTGAACACCTTCGCCTGTTGCTCAGGGAGGTCCTAGCGACTGGAGGATTGTGAACCTATTACAATTCCTCCAGAAAAATTGTGTAAGATGGATAAATATCTAGAAGTTCCTACTTACACTGATGTTTTTCTGGTTCCCAAAAGAATTTCGGAAATTGTTAGAAAGGAATGGGATAGACCAGGCATACCGTTCTCTCCCCCTCCTAATTTTAATAAAATGTTTCCCATATCAGACTCCATTAAGGACTCTTGGCAAACGGTCCCTAAGCTGGAGGGAGCAATATCTACTCTAGCTAAGCGTACAACTATACCTATTGAGGACAGTTGTGCTTTCAAAGACCCTATGAATAAAAAATTAGAGGGTCTTCTAAAGAAATTATTTATTCACTAGGGTTTCTTGTTACAACCTGAGGAGTCTCTGAAAGTAGAGACGCCCCTAGACGACATTTTGGACAGAATTAAAGCTCTCAAACTAGCTAATTCTTTTATCACAAATGCTGTTTTTCAGATTACTAAATTAGCAGCAAAAAATGCAGGCTTTGCCATATTGGCGCGCAGAGCGCTATGGTTAAAATTGTGCTCTGCTGATGTATCATCAAAGTCTAAACTGTTAACTATTCCTTTCAAGGGTAAGACCCTGTTCGGCTCTGAATTGAAGGAAATCATTGCTGACATTACTGGAGGTAAAGGCCTCGCCCTACCTCAAGACAAACCTCTTAGGATGAGGGGTGAACAAAATAATTTTCGTTCCTTTCGAAATTTGAGAGGAGTACCCTCTGCTTCCCCTTCCACCAATAAGCAGGAAGGAAATTTTGCTCAATCCAAGTCTGTCTGAAGACCTAATCAGACCTGGAATAAGGGTAAACAAGCCAAAAAGCCCGATGCTGCTACCAAGGCAGCATGAAGGGGCAGCCCCCGATCCGGGACCGGATCTAGTAGGGGGCAGACTTTCTCTCTTTGCTCAGGCTTGGGCAAGGGATGTGCAGTATCCCTGGGCATTAGAAATTGTGACCCAGGGGTATCAACTGGAATTTAAAAATTTTCCCCCTAGAGGGAGATTTCATCTTTCACGTTTGTAGACCAGACAAAAAGAGAGGCGTTCTTACACTGTGTAAAAGACCTCTATTCCATGGAAGTAATTTGTCCAGTTCTAAAACTGGAACAGGGACAGGGGTTTTACTCAAACATTTTCGTGGTTCCCAATAAAGAGGGAACTTTCAGACCTATTTTGGATTTAAAGTGTCTAAACAAATTTTTCTCAGGGTCCCATCGTTCAAGATGGAGACTATATGAGCAATCTTACCAATGATCCAGGAGGGTCAATACATGACCACCGTCGACCTAAAGGATGTGTACCTTCACATTCCTATCCACAAGGATCATCAGTTTCTAAGGTTTGCCTTTCTGGACAAGCATTATCAGTTTGTGGCCCTTCCCTTCGGGTTGGCCACAGCTCCCAGAATCTTCACAAAGGTGCTAGGTTCCCTTCTAGCGGTTCTCAGGCCGCGGGGCATAGCAGTGGCACCCTATCTAGACAATATTTTGGTTCAGGCGTCAACTTATCATCTAACCAAATCTCACACGGACACCGTGTTGTCATTTCTAAGAACTCACGGTTGGAAAGTGAATATAGAAAAGAGTTCACTTGTTCCACAAACAAGAGTTCCATTCTTGGGAACTCTGATAGACTCAGTAGACATGAAAATTTTTCTGACGGAGGTCAGAAAATCAAAGATTCTAAATACTTGCCGAGCTCTTCAGTCCATTCCTCAGCCATCAGTGGCGCAGTGTATGGAAGTCATTGGATTAATGGTAGCAGCGATGGACATCGTTCCGTTTTCTCACTTTCATCTCAGGCTACTGCAACTGTGCATGCTCAGACAGTGGAATGGGGATTATGCAAATTTATCTCCTCAGATAAATCTGGATCAAGAGACCAGAGACTCTCTTCTTTGGTGGTTGTCACAGGATCATCTGTCCCAGGGAATGTGCTTCCGTAGACCATCATGGGTTATAGTGACAACGAACGCCAGCCTCTTGGGCTGGGGTGCAGTCTGGAATTCCCTAAAGGCTCAGGGAACTTGGACTCCGATGGAGTCTCAGTTGCCAATCAATATTCTGGAACTGAGAGCAATATTCAATGCGCTTCAGGCGTGGCCTCAGTTGGCACTGACCAAGTTCATAAGATTCCAGCCGGACAATGTCACGACTGTAGCATATATCAATCATCAGGGGGGAACAAGAAGTTCTCTTGCGATGATAGAGGTATCAAAGATAATCCGATGGGCAGAGATTCACTCTTGTCTTCTATCAGCAATCTATATCCCAGGAGTAGAAAACTGGGAGGCGGATTTTCTAAGTTGTCAGACTTTTCATCCGGGGGAGTGGGAACTCCATCCGGAGGTGTTTGCATCGTTGATTCATCAATGGGGCACACCGGAATTGGATCTGATGGCATCTCGACAGAATGCCAAACTTCCACGCTACGGGTCCAGGTCAAGGGATCCCCAGGCTGTACTGATAGATGCTCTAGCAGTACCTTGGTCGTTCAACCTGGCTTATGTGTTTCCACCATTTCCTCTCCTGCCTTGTGTCATCGCAAGAATCAAACAGGAGAGAGCTTCAGTAATTCTAATAGCGCCTGCGTGGCCACGCAGGACTTGGTATGCGGATCTAGTGGACATGTCGTCTCTGCCACCGTGGAAACTGCCATTGAGACAGGACCTTCTCATTCAAGGTCCGTTCCAACATCCAAATCTAAATTCTCTGCAGCTGACTGCCTGGAGATTGAACGCTTGATCTTATCTAAGCGGGGATTCTCTGAGTCGGTCATTGATACTCTGATTCAGGCTCGCAAGCCTGTCACTAGAAAGATTTACCATAAGATATGACGTAAATATCTATATTGGTGTGAATCCAAGGGTTACTCATTGAGTAAGATTAGGATTCCTAGGATCTTGTCCTTTCTCCAAGAAGGATTGGAAAAGGGATTATCTGAATTTAGTTCTTAATGTTCTTCAAGGGGTTCCGTTTCAACCCATGCATTCCATAGATATTAAGCTGCTATCTTGGAAGGTTTTATTTTTAGTTTCTATCTCTTCTGCTCGAAGAGTTTCTGAGCTTTCTGCTTTACAATGTGATTCGCCTTATCTTATATTCCATTCTGATAAGGTGGTTTTGCGTACTAAACCTGGATTCCTTCCTAAGGTTGTTTCAAATAAGAATATTAATCCGGAAATTGTTGTTCCTTCCTTGTGTCCTAATCCTTCTTCTAAGAAGTAACGTCTATTACATAACTTGGATGTGGTCCATGCTTTGAAGTTTTACTTACAAGCGACCAAGGATTTCAGACAAACATCCTCTCTTTTTGTTGTTTATTCTGGAAAGCGTAGGGGTCAAAAAGCTACGGCTACCTCTCTCTCTTTTTGGCTGAAAAGCATCATCCGCCTGGCATATGAGACTGCTGGACAGCAGCCTCCTGAAAAAATGACGGCTCATTCTACTAGAGCTGTGGCTTCCACATGGGCTTTCAAAGACGATGCTTCTGTTGAACAGATTTGTAAGGCTGCGACTTGGTCCTCCCTTCATACTTTTTTCAAATTTGATACTTTTGCTTCTTCTGAGGCTATTTTTGGGAGAAAGGGTCTTCAAGCAGTGGTGCCTTCCGTTTAGGTTCCTGTCTTGTCCCTCCCTTTCATCCGTGTCCTAAAGCTTTGGTATTGGTATCCCACAAGTAAGGATGAAACCCGTGGACTCGGCATATCTTGTAAAAGAAAAGAAAATTTATGCTTACCTGATAAATTTATTTATTTTACAATATGCCGAGTCCACGGCCCGCCCTTCATTTTAAGACAGGATTTATTTTATTTTTCAAAACTTCAGTCACCTCTGCACCTTTTTATCTTTTCCTTTCTCTTCCTATACCTTCAGTCGAATGACTGGGGGGAGGAGTTAGGGGAGGAGCTATGTAACAGCTGTGCTGTGGTGCTCTTTGCCACTTCCTGTTAGCAGGAGGATAAATCCCACAAGTAAGGATGAAACCCGTGGACTCGGCATATCGTAAAAGAAATCAATTTATCAGGTAAGCATAAATTTCCTTTTTCATATAACTGCATGTAATAGACACTACTATAAAGAATAATATGCACAGATACAATATGATGATATAAAAATCCAGTATAAATTTAAAAAAAAAAAAAAAATCCAGTATAAAAACATTTAAAAACTTACTTAGAAGCTTCCAGTTTAGCTCTGTTTAAAAGGTTACTGGAACATCCAATGCAAGTGGGAAAAATCAGACACCCCCCTCCCCCTTCCTCTGCATATGAAAAGACCCTTTACGCAAACAGAAGCAAGCTGGAGTAGGTATACGTCAGTATTCTCCTAAAACTTTGGGGCTTGGTTAGGAACCTGAAAATCAGAGCAATGTTATTTAAAAATAAGCAAAAGTACAAAAAACCTGTATGGGCTATATAAATGGATCATCCACAAAACATTTATGCAAAGAAAAATCTAGTGTATAATGTCCCTTTAATCCCTCTTCAAGGTTTAAAAAGTTATATCCCTGCTGCCAATTCTGAATTATTGGAAACTGTTCCCAAGGTTGACGGTGCTATTTCCACTCAGGCTAAACATACTACTATACCTTTGAATGACACTACTTCTTTTAAAGACAATTTGGATAGAAAATGAAAGTCTTTACATAGAAGGGCCTTTTTACAAGCAGGGTATTTGCATAGGCCTGCTTTTTCCGTTGCTGACGTGGATACTGCTTTATCTTACTGGTTATCTAGTCTTAGAACAGTGTTCTAATGACTCTGCTAGTGAGAATCTTTTGGGTTTACTCATAGACGCCAATTCTTTTATTTGTGATGCTGTATTTGATGTTATGAAGAACAATATCAAAAGCATGTCTTTGGCAGCCCTTGCTAGGAGAGCCTTGTGGCTTAAATCCTGGTCTGCTGACATGTTGTCAAAATCCAGATGATTGTCTCTTTCTTTTCAGGGAAAGAAATTGTTTGTTTCTTATTTAGATTCTATAATACCTACTGTTACTGTTGAGGTTTTTCTTACTCAAGAAAAGAAGTCTAGTGGGAAATCTAAAACTTCTAATCGTTTCAGCTCCTTTTGTCAGAATAAGGAACAAAAGGTTGATTCCTCTGCTCAGAAGCAAGACACCTCTGGCCCAGCCTGGAGCCTTTGAGCTAACTGGATAGTAGGCTAAGAAATCTATCCCTACTACCAAATCTGCATGAAGGTGCAGCCCCGACCCCGAGGCTCTGGTAGGGGGCAGGTTAAGCCTTTTTCTGGGGGCTTGGTTTTAGTTTGTTAAAGATCCCTGGGTTCTGAATATAGTTTCCCACTGTTATCGGATAGGTTTCAGAACAAGACCTCCCAGAGGAAGGTTTTTTCCTGTCCAATGTTATAATGGAATACTGGAAAGGCCAAGCTTTTTGATAGTTATAGATCTGGACACTATGGGAGTGATTGTTCTGGTTCCTTTACAGGAAAAGGTGATGGGATTTTTTTTTAAATCTCTTCATTGTTCCAAAATAGGAAGGTGCTTTCAGACCAGTCCTGGATTTAAAAGCTTTGAACAAGTTTTAAGAATTCCTTTTTTCAAAATAGAAACTATTCTGACTATACCGCCTTTTGTTCAGCAAGGTCAGTTTATGTCCACAATAGATTTAAAGTATGCTTATCTTCATGTTACAATATACAGGGCACCAGTTTCTGAGGTTTGCCTTTCTAGACAAACATTTTCAGTTTGTTGATGTTCCATTTGGTCTGGCTACAGCTCCAAGAATTTTCATAAAGGTTTTGGGTGCCCTATTGTCTGTGATCAGAACTCAGGGTGTTGCAGTGTTTCCATACCTTGACAATATCTTGGTTTAAACTCTTGTCTTTTTATTTATCAGAATCTAACACCAACCAACTGTTATTTCTTCAACAACATGGTTGGAGGATCAATTTTCCAAAGAATTCTTTAATTCCTCAAACAAAGGTAACTTTTTTGGATCTCAAATAGATTCAGTCTCCATGAGTCAGAGCAGAGAAGGTTAAAATTGGTGTCACCGTGTCTGTTGCTCTTTGTATGGATGTTCGATGCCTTATGATTGCAGCTTCAGATGCAATTCCATTTGCTTGTTTTCACAGTAGACCTCTTCAGCTTTGTATGCTTCGTCAATGGTACAGGGATCATACTCAAAGGATATTTTTGGATCTCAGTACAAGACAGTCTCTGTCTTGGTGGCTGGATCATCAGTGCATTATTCAGGGGACTTCTTTTGCTCATTCTACCTAGACTGGGTCACTACAGATGCAAGTCTTTCAGGTTGGGGAGCTGGTTGGGGGTTTAGGATCCTCTGGAGGCAAGGTTGCCAATACATTTTAAAGAAAAATAAAAAGCAGAAATGGACCCTCACACTTATCCCTATAGCTAACCAACACAAATTTGAGATCTCCTAACACTCGGAATAGAGACAGAATAAAAACATACAAAATGGGAAGCGCTAAAAACTTTGGGTATATGGATAAAACTTGTATATAATAATAATAATAGTATTAAATTCACTTTGAATTCACTTTAAAATATAAATATATATTTGTCTTTATAATGGACATATATTTGACATACCAATACAATTAAATAGTTATGACCACAATGTTTAAATAAAACAAAAAATATATCACCAAAACATATTGAGTCCATATAAAGAAATAACAATATTATAGTGATCCAACGATAAAGTTCCTATGTGTATGAAAGTTGAAATTCTGATGTGATTAATAAGGTAATTGTGAATACCAACCCCACTGTCGAAAAATATATACAGGTCTGTAGTGAAGAAAAGTTCAACCAGTGAGAAAGGTTGCTGACCGGGTGTCCCCAGGATACTCTTACCGAAGCTCCGATGGTTCACAGCTCAGCTAAATTGGTGATTTGTGGATCCTGAGTGTGTGTTAAAACACTGCCGTGTTGTAGACTCCAACAGCAATTCTCTCTGCGTCTCTCCGAGTCCACAGTCACGTGATTCCTTAAGCACATGTGATCGGCTAACCAATCGGGAAAACCGGTAAATAGAGAAGAAAATAGTGTCGATCCCAATACTGTGTTGCAGTGAATTTCTTGCAAAGTGCAGAAATCCAATTTTAATCTGTTTGGATTTGTTTTATATCAAGTGCACTTTGCAAGGAATTCACTGAAACACAATTTTCTTCTCTCTTTACCAGTTTTCCGATTGGTTAGCCGATCACATGTGCTAAAAGAATCACGTGACTGTGTTCTCTGAGAGAGACGCAGAGAGAGCATACACGCCAAAGTAATTGCGTTTGGAGTCTACAACACAGCTGTGTTTTAACACACACTCAGGAGCCACAGATCACCAATTTAGCTGAGCTGTGAACCATCGGAGGTCCGGTACGAGTATCCTGTTGAACTTTACTTCACTACATACCTGTATATATTTTTCGACAGTGGGATTGATATTCACAATCTGTGGATCACTCTATTAATCACATCAGGATTTCACCTTTTCATACACATATGAACTTTATTGTTGGATCACTATAATATTGTTATTTCTTTATATGGACTGAATATGTTTTGGTGATATATTTTTCGTTTTATTTATTTGTGGCTGCAAATTTTGTATTGATATGTTAAATATATTTCCATTTTAAAGACAAATATCTATTTCTATTTTAAAGTGAATTCAAAGTGAATTTAATGCTATTATTATTATTATCATATACGAGTTTTATCCATATACCCTAAACTTTTAGCGCTTCCCATTTTGTATGTTTTTAATAAATAATATAGAACTCCGTGCTATATTCGGGCCTCTTCAGTCTTGCCCCTTTTAAAAAAGGGAGTATCATCTCCGTTTCCAAACAGACAATGTTATTGTGGTGGCTTTTGTTAACCATCGGGGCGAATTTACAGTTCCCTAGCCATGAGGGAAGTATCTCTAATACTCTCATGGGGGGAAATTGAGCCCTTGGTCTTTGGGGTTCAGATTATTCTTTCAAAGATAGTCATTAGATTCTGACTGCCTAACTCTATTGCAAACATATGAATGTCGGATCTTGAAAATCTGTGTTTCTCTGCATTAAGTATATTTCAGTTATTTTTTTTAAGAGTTTTATTTTTTATAATGTGAGTTTTGAATTTAAGTCTTTTGTATTTCAGCAATAGACTAACTGTTATAGAAAACATTAATAATTAATTTTTCTGAAGGTTCTACAATAAATATAACAACTATACTGGCCCCTGCTATACTAATTATTTAATTATAATGGCAGAACAACAGTATATTGATAAAGTAATTAATTTGAAATATGATTGGAAAATGGGAGGTTTGTTCTTTAATCAATCCTACAGGTTATTTATGAAATTAAAAAAGATGCTTTACTGTAGAAATCTATTTTTTAGTGGCAGTCATTGAGTTCCATTTGCATGTAAACTGTTCTTCTTACACAGGGCTCTAAACAGATTTTTGGCAAAGCAGACTTGGCTGACTTCTCAAATGTGACACATCATTTTGTACTACCAGTGTATACTTGTTTTGCTCTTTTAAAAAATGATTTTTGTTTTAAACTTGAACCTCATTAGAATGTATTAAAATAGAACAACTGTCAACTGTGGCATTGTAGTTTAAATGTTATGGATGGAAAAAAAATGTAAACAAACAATTTTATACAGATTTTAAATTGTACTACAGTCTTGTAAAACATTCCTGTATTTGGAAGCTGCCTTGTCGGAATTTATTACAACTCACAAGCAATTGAAATCCTATTGAAAAAAATTTTAAAGGCATAATTCAATCAAAACTGAAATGTTCATCGTTGTATTTCAGCTTCAAATTGAAGCATTTTTACAATCTACTTGTGTTAGGATAAATGCTTCCAATAAAAGCTATCACTGGTATTTTAAACAGAGTGTATGCCTAATTTACATGCAAGAAATCGCTGTCAGCATTCTGAGCAGACATTGGTTAAAATGCTAGTGGTGCATGAATCATTGTAAAATACACTGCACATGCACAGTAAAAGCTTGTGCAAAATTACTTTTGGAAATCTCTTTTTCATTGGACAAAACTACTTTGACATAATCTAAAATTATTAGCCACCACAAGGAGCAGTAAACTCTGCACAGAAAGATCAAACGTCATCTTTCCTTTAGGCTCTGAGTGTGAAAACATTACACATCTCAAGATATTAATATAAATTGTTTAATAACGTAGTAAAACAATACTTTCATTATTTATTTTGGTCTTTTCTCCTGTAAATTGAGTCTGAATATTCCACACAGTCATTGGTTGCACACTCTACTAAGCCATTTATAACCATTCATAATTGGCCTCAGCAGAAAAGGCAACCTAAGTTACAATATGGCGGCGCCCACTGCTTTATGGACATTAACGCCCGCTTATTTTTTTCAATATTTAAACAATTAATATAATTTTTAAAAATACATGTACGCATTATGCTAAGGCTAATCTTTGCTCTGAATACATCATTCAAGCAATGGTTTATTTAGGGCTAGATTACAAGTGGAGCACTAAATTATCGCAGCATCTTTATTTTTTAATAAAATAACTGCACTACCAGTGTATACTTGTTTTGCTCTTTTAAAAAATTATTTTTGTTTTAAACTTGAACCTCATTAGAATGTATTAAAATAGAACAACTGTGCAAGTAGCATTGTAATCTAAATGTTATGGATGGAAAAAAAAATGTAAACAAACAATTTTATACAGATTTTATATACAGTAAAACATTCCTATATTTAATTTAATGTTTAAAATACATATAAACATTATGCTTAGGCTAATCTTTGCTCTGAATATATCATTCAAGCAATGATTTATTTAGGGCTGGATTACAAGTGGAGCTCGTAATTATCGCGCTAGGCAAAAGTTAGCGGGAGTGGGGTGTTAGAAAAAAAACGCACTGAAAAGTGCCTTTACATTGTGGTCTATGGAAACTGTGTGTTCCCAGTAAATATATATGATTATATACATATGTATTTATGTGTTAATATGTATATACACACACATATTAACACACCAATATTTATATATAATCATATACATATATATTTGCTGCCACCATCACTGCGTTACTTACCCCCTTTGCTGCACTTAGGTTCTGTGCTGTCTCTGACGGCATCAGAACGAGGCTTCCATTAGAGCCTATGGAAGCACGCTCTGGTGAGCGCAATGCTTCCCAGCAATGCAAGCACAAGCTCGCGTTTGCATTGCTGACAACTTAAATTACCAGCGTACATTTCACTAAAGCGATATTTAGTGCTCCACTTGCAATCTGGCCCTTAGTGTTTAATGCCCCTTTAAAGGTTATGTCTGCTCTGCAACATAAAGTAAAGTTTTTACGCCATCAGTTTGAAATGATTAGTTCATTCACATTTTAAATTCATGGTAACAGTTCTAGTATGTTTGTGAATAGTGTAATCATGGGCATTACATTACTAATGCATTACAGCAGAAGGGTTAATAGCAAATAATGTGATGTGTTGAATTTTCCAAGCTTAGATCTATCTCAGACTATAAAAGCTATTTTCACAGATGTTTTATTTTTTTATTTTTGATAGCTTAGCAAAATTCATAAAGCATTTACTGCCCTTCATTTTAACACGGTACAATGCTCAGTTTGAAAGAGCATTCAATTCCCTAGCGTATTAAATATGTAAGTCATCATTTTGTCCAACATTCTCTCTCTCTCTCCTCCAAGGTATAAGTATCTTGCTGCAGAGTTGTCAGCAGTGCACATGTGCCCTGAATCAAAGCTGTTTCCTCTGTGCATTGATGTTTTTGATGTTATGTGAATACAAGTGCATGTTTTAGCGCTGTAAAACACATTTTCTCCTGTGATTTAGACTCCCAAGTGCTAATGGCAGGATCTTCTCTCCCCATATTAAGTGTTTTTTTGTAGTGTTACTGGCCTAACTAACATGTGGATAACTTCCTTATTTTGCAGCTTCATTAGTTCTCTGGGAGTCAGTTACATGATGCTTTGCTGTGAGAGCTACCCCAATGTCTTGGCATTTTGCTTTCTGGAAGAGCTACAGAAGGAGTTTATAACCACCTATGAAATGGCTCATATAAATGCTGCAATCAGACCATATTCCTTCATTGAATTTGGTAAGTGTATGACAGCTTCATTACTGTAGCAGTTTAACTGTCTCAATTAGTCTGTTACATCTGTTTTACATCTATTTCTAAAAGCTCAGAAGTGGTCGTTATTTGGTCCATTCACTGGTACACAATAAGTGTTACAGGTTTTCAGCCAATGTCCTAAATCTGTGAAAGCTCTCAAGAAGTGGTTATGCCTCATTAGAGTCATACTGCTGTATAGTAGAATTGCATTGTAACTGTAATTTGCACAGCTCTTCCACCCACTTACCACTTAGTACCTGCTGTACAGCTAGCATGTGCAATTTAGACTACTCAGACATTGCAAATTCTATTTAAGGGTTTGGCAAATTTGCTTATCATGTATGAGTCAGCTGATAAAGAGACACACATTTCAGTTCCACACTTTTATTTATATGTTAAAGGGACATGAAGACCCAAATTTTTCTTTCATGATTCAGATAGGCCAAATTAATTTTAAACAACTTTTCAATTTAGTTATTTAATTTCATTTGCTTCATTCTCTTGTTTGTATATATAATTTGCTTCATTCTCTTGGTTATATATATAACTTGCTTCATTCTCTTGGTTATATTTGTTGATAAGCATACCTAGGTAGGCTCAAGAGCTGGGAGATAGCTGCTGATTTGTGGCTGCAATGCCTCTTGTCATCATTGGCTATCAATGTGTTCAGCTAGCTATCAGTAGTGCACTGCTGCTCCTTAAATAAAGGATACCAAGAGATTGAAGCAAAACTGAGTAATTTGGAAATATGTTAAAATATGTTTAAAATGTATGCTCTATCTAAATCATTAAAGAAAAAAATTGGTGACATGTCCCTTTAAATAGAAGCAAAGATGATTACTATTTGTATTCATAAAAATACTACACCAAATATACATCATGGTCCCTATTCCAATCCATGAGAAAAGATATGCTAAAACATTATATGCATGCAATGTTGAATTTTGCCATTATATGCTAAGTCACTGCTTGCTGAATTAGTAAATAAATAATTACTCAGGCAGTGCACAAAAGGGGACACTCACTTAGAATGTAAAATATTTATTTGCAACTGACCTATATACAGGGAGTGCAGAATTATTAGGCAAATGAGTATTTTGACCACATCATCCTCTTTATGCATGTTGTCTTACCCCAAGCTGTATAGGCTCGAAAGCCTACTACCAATTAAGCATATTAGGTGATGTGCATCTCTGTAATGAGAAAGGGGTGTGGTCTAATGACATCAACACCCTATATCCGGTGTGCATAATTATTAGGCAACTTCCTTTCCTTTGGCAAAATGGGTCAAAAGAAGGACTTGATAGGCTCAGAAAAGTCAAAAATAGTGAGATATCTTGCAGAGGGATACAGCACTCTTAAAATTGCAAAGCTTCTGAAGCGTGATCATCGAACAATCAAGCGTTTCATTCAAAATAGTCAACAGGGTCGCAAGAAGCGTGTGGAAAATCCAAGGCGCAAAATAACTGCCCATGAACTGAGAAAAGTCAAGTGTGCAGCTGCCAAGATGCCACTTGCCACCAGTTTGGCCATATTTCAGAGCTGCAACATCACTGGAGTGCCCAAAAGCACAAGGTGTGCAATACTCAGAGACATGGCCAAGGTAAGAAAGGCTGAAAGACGACCACCACTGAACAAGACACACAAGCTGAAACGTCAAGACTATATGGACTGATGAAATGAGAGTGAGTCTTGATGGGCCAGATGGATGGGCCCGTGGCTGGATTGGTAAAGGGCAGAGAGCTCCAGTCTGACTCAGACGCCAGCAAGGTGGAGGTGGAGTACTGGATTGGGCTGGTATCATCAAAGATGAGCTTGTGGGGCCTTTTCGGGTTGAGGATGGAGTCAAGCTCAACTCCCAGTCCTACTGCCAGTTTCTGGAAGACACCTTCTTCAAGCAGTGGTACAGGAAGAAGTCTGCATCCTTCAAGAAAAACATGATTTTCATGCAGGACAATGCTCCATCACACGCGTCCAAGTACTCCACAGCGTGGCTGGCAAGAAAGGGTATAAAAGAAGAAAATCTAATGACATGGCCTCCTTGTTCACCTGATCTGAACCCCATTGAGAACCTGTGGTCCATAATCAAATGTGAGATTTACAAGGAGGGAAAACAGTACACCTCTCTGAACAGTGTCTGGGAGGCTGTGGTTGCTGCTGCACGCAATGTTGATGGTGAACAGATCAAAACACTGACAGAATCCATGGATGGCAGGCTTTTGAGTGTCCTTGCAAAGAAAGGTGGCTATATTGGTCACTGATTTGTTTTTGTTTTGTTTTTGAATGTCAGAAATGTATATTTGTGAATGTTGAGATGTTATATTGGTTTCATTGGTAAAAATAAATAATTGAAATGGGTATATATTTGTTTTTGTTAAGTTGCCTAATAATTATGCACAGTAATAGTCACCTGCACACACAGATATCCCCCTAAAATAGCTATAACTAAAAACAAACTAAAAACTACTTCCAAAACTATTCAGCTTTGATATTAATGAGTTTTTTGGGTTCATTGAGAACATGGTTGTTGTTCAATAATAAAATTAATCCTCAAAAATACAACTTGCCTAATAATTCTGCACTCCCTGTAGTTATATAAAAATATCTATTTACCATGTTATTATACAAGTAAACCCCATATGTGACAGGGAGCCTCATACACTTGAGGGTTTTATCCCTGGGGTTTTTATCCCTGTATTTATGTGCCTGAGCCTCAGAGGGTACTTTCCTGCCAGAACCAGGTAAGCTAGCGCCACTGATCACAATTTTGCTTGTTATCTGTGCTGTGTGTCATGTTTCTTAGTATTTTAAAGAGGGTTCAACAAATCCAGGAGCCAGGGAGCCACTGGTTCCTATAACTTTTACCATGGCCCCTAACTTTTAGGTTTATTCTCCACTCTCTGGCTCCTAAATATTTTTACTGGCTCCTAAATTTTAAACAGATTTGTCAACCACTGATTAAAATTCTCTCTAAACTAAACATAATAACAGTGGTTATGACTGTAGGTCATGTGCATTTAAATGTTCAACATTTAGGGCTATATTACGAGTTGAGCGCAATATTGCGCTTACGCTAGTGCGATATATGTGCTCCACTCAATAATAGCAAAAATCATGATAGTGCACTACTGTGCAGTATAATAGCAAAAGTTATTGATATTATATTATTGCTGATATTGTCTCTAATATCGGCGGATTTTCGGAAATTTGACTCGAACTCTGGGAAAGTGCGACTGCTCAGGATCGCTATTCGGACCCCCCCCCCCCCCCCCAAAATGCTCATATTTTTATTTTATGTTACTTTACAGTCCTGTTTATTTAGGGGGAAATTGGGGCCACTTTTTTCATTAACCAGAGATCTGACCTCTGGTTAATGATTTCTAGCGCTAAGTGTAAAAGTGAGCTCACGGTAGAATTAACCAGCCACTTGTAATGGCTGGTTATTTAACATTCACTGGTAAAGGGACACATTTGCCTATTTACCAGCAAACATGAAGATAGCAGTAATAGTTGTAATAAAGTTTAAATGTTTATACAGTGATTTTACAGCGATGTGCTTTAACTTAATGTGTATAATGCAGCATGCTCTTTTTCATTTCCTTTTTACTAGACTCAAGCAACAAACAATGTTTAATAAATAAAGTGCTGAATTACAACCAAACATACATTAGCAAGGTTGCATACAGGTAATTAATAACCTGTACAGAGTTAATTTACGCTTTGTGCTGTAGAAATATCTCTGATAAATTGTGCATAAATTCCACTTCTGCTGACGTTATTTAAAGCTAATCATTTAGGCTACTGAGGAATTTTGTGATTTAATTGTCATACTTTATTGCCAAGGTCTTTAATCTTGTCCAACAGATAATTTCATCCAGAAAACAAAGCAGAGATTTAATAACCCACGATCCCTTTCAACGAAGATGAACCTAGTGGATATGCAGACTGAAATCAGACTGAGGCCACCGTACCAGATTTCTCTTAAAGAACTTGGCATGGAGAATGGACTTGGTCAAAGAAAGAACCCAGAATACAAAGGAATAGGTAAGAAGAGTTAAACGAAAGCATAAAATCTATGGGCAGATTTCATTTTCTTTTCATTCACATGAGCAGAAAGTATGTCTTCCACCATGATGAATAATAGAAAGGGAATCTTTGAGAGGGGCTTAAAGGCTTAACATATATCAGCAACTTGTAATTTCCATAAGTGTCTGTATTTATGTTTTAAGGTGAGCTCAATAGAAAGTGATGTTAAAGACTCTTCAGCCTTTCTCCAGAGAGAGAAGTGGAATCTACATGTTTCAGCGAGCCATTTCTCCATAGGACCATTTATTGTAGCACAATTTTTCCTCTAAGCATAGAGCCCCCTTTGAGAATTGATTTGAAGACAATTTGATTTAACTGGGGCCATCACTGCATTGGCACACCCCTGTCATTGGGGCCACAGCTCATTATCTTTATTGTAACAATCTTTCCACTTCAAGAAACTTAACAAAGCAATCTACACACAGATCGGTGAACCTGTTGTTGGTCCCAGTGTGCCCTAGACTGTTATACATTGTTTTATGCTTTTATCCTTTCTCTTTCTGTTGATGACTTATTTAGAGGGCGGCAAAGTAATTCGGACCCAATGTCATCTTGTGTCAACAAACATTTCAAATCAATTCAAGCTGCTAATGTGTGTGAGCACTCATCCGTGGAACACTTTCAGGCAGATTTAGTATGATAATAAAGAATTTATGGAAAAAATAAATTGTGGCTGCATTAGTGAAGAACCAGACAGGGTAAAATAATTTGTAAATAGAACTTCTAATTTTAAGGATTTAGTAGAAGCTTAACTTGAATTTTATGAGTACAGAGGACACTTTACAAGGGAACATAAGCCCTTGATTTTGATTGAGTATGCCCACTGATCATTTTTCTTTTGTAATCTATGTTTTTATAAAGTACCAGAATGCAATAAGCACAAATCTACTGCATTATATACTTCCTCTGAGTTACACCGTTTACTATTAATTTGTGTATTTCTTTGAATCAATTTGTAGAGACAATATATAAGGTGGTAAATAAGCACCATTTATATTGCCTACAACTTCTTAGCGATCATAAATGTATTTAAAAATTAGACTGTGAACCAAAATGAAATAATATTGAAACAGATTTTAAAGAGACATAATACTCATAAACTAAATCACTTGTAAGTGATGCAGCATAACTGTTAAAAGTTGACATGAAAATTTCACCTGAACATCTCTATGTAAAAAATTAAGATATATTACCTCAAAATTTCTTCAGCTCACCAGAGAAAGTGCTCTGTGAAATTGTACTAGCTAATTAGCGTCACACTTTGCCCTGCTGTGATCTCATGATATTTCACTGAAATCTTGTGAGACTTCATAGTAAACTTCCTTAAACTGAATGGGAAAATAACATGATTGTGCCTGCACATGCCAGATGCACACTCCCTTGCAAGTCCTGGGACTAACATCCTGATTGGCTGCTTAAAGTCTCTTTATCGTACAGTATGAATACTTAGGACATTTTGAGGTAAAATATCAGTCGACTTTTTACAGCTATGCTGCATCAGTTTCAAGTGCTTTAACTTATGGGTATAATGTCCCTTTAACAGTGATTAAGAGCCAGAAGGGCCTAAAGCTGTCCATATTCAGGTATTAAGCATTGGTTAATTCTCACATTAGCCGTATTCAGACATTTATAATGTTACCTTACAAGACTTATTCTATTGGAAAGTATAAACCACTTTTTCCTTTCAGTATAGAAGTTATTCACAAATGACTCATTAACCCCCTAAACTCCAATTTCAAATTGTGAATCTATGTACTGGCTTGGTATTCAAATTTTTTGGGGGATTATTTTTCATTGGGCTAGATTATTAGTGTAGCGCAATATCGCGCTTACTCAAGAGCGATATTTGAGCTTTGCTCAGTAATACCAATGTGCGTAAATGTGTGTTGGTATTACAAGTGTTGCGCAATGCGAACGAGACCTCACGAAAGCACGCTTCCATAGGCTTCAATGGGAGCCTAGTTTTCATGCCGATAGAAACAGCAAACCACCTAGCGCAGCGCAGGGGGCAAATCGCTCAGCGTTGGGCAGCAATAAATAAATAAATAAATATACAATGCCTTGCAAAAGTATTCACCCCCTTGGCATTTTTCGTGTTTTGTTGCCTCACAACCTGGAATTAACATGGATTGTTTGAGGATTTGCATCATTTAATTTACAGAACATGCCCACAACTTTGAAGATGTTTTTATTATGAAGCAAACAACAAATAGGACAAAATAACAGAAAAAGTCAATGTGCATAACTATTCACCCCCCTAAAGTCAATACTTGTAGAGCCACCTTTTGCGGCAATCACACCTCCAAGTCACTTTGGATAAGTCTCTATAAGCTTGCCACATTTTACCACTGGGATTTTTGCCCATTCCTCCTTGCAAAACTGCTCCAGCTCCTTCAAGTTAGATTGTTTGCGCTTGTGAACAGCAATCTTTAAGTCTGACCACAGATTTTCTATTGGATTGAGGTCTGGGCTTTGACTAGGCCATTCCAACACATTTACATGTTTCCCCTTAAACCACTCAAGTGTTGCTTTAGCAGTGTGTTTGGGATCATTGTCCTGCTGGAAGGTGAACCTCCGTCCTAGCCTCAAATCACGCACAGAGTGGTACAGGTTTTGCTCAAGAATATCCCTGTATTTAGCACCATCCATCTTTCCCTCAACTCTGACCAGTTTCCCAATCCCGGCTGCTGAAAAACATCCCCATAGCATGATGCTGCCACCACCATGTTTCACTGTGGGGATGGTGTTCTTTGGGTGATTTGATGTGTTGGGTTTGCGCCAGACATAGCGTTTTCTTTGATGGCTGAAAAGTTCAATTTTAGTCTCATCAGACCAGAGCACCTTCCTCCATACATTTTGGGAGTCTCCCACATGCCTTTTCACAAACTCAAAACGTGTAATTTTGTTTTTAATGGCTTTCTTCTGGCCACTCTGCCATAAAGCCCAACTCTATGGAGCGTACGGCTTATAGTCGTCCTATGTACAGATACTCCAGTCTCTGCTGTGGAACTCTGCAGCTCCTCCAGGATTACCCTAGGTCTCTGTGCTGCCTCTCTGATTAATGCCCTCCTTGCCCGGTCCGTGAGTTTTGGTGGGCGGCCGTCTCTTGGCAGGTTTGCTGTTGTGCCATGTTCTTTCCATTTGGTTATGATAAATTTGATGGTGCTCCTGGGGATCATCAAAGATTTGGATATTTTTTATAATTTAACCCTGACTTGTACTTCTCAACAATATTGTCCCTTACTTGTTTGGAGAGTTCCTTGGTCTTCATGGCAGTGTTTGGTTAGTGGTGCCTCTTGCTTAGGTGTTGCAGCCTCTGGGGCCTTTCAAAAAAGGTGTGTATATGTAATTACAGATCATATGACACTTAGGCCTAGATTTGGAGTTCGGCGGTAAAAGGGCTGTTAACGCTCCGCGGGCTTTTTTCTGGCCGCACCATAAATTTAACTCTGGTATCGAGAGTTTAAACAAATGCTGCGTTAGGCTCCAAAAAAGGAGCGTAGAGCATTTTTACCGCAAATGCAACTCTCGATACCAGAGTTGCTTACGGACGCGGCCGGCCTCAAAAACGTGCTCGTGCACGATTCTCCCATAGGAAACAATGGGGCTGTTTGAGCTGAAAAAAAACCTAACACCTGCAAAAAAGCCGCGTTCAGCTCCTAACGCAGCCCCATTGTTTCCTATGGGGAAACACTTCCTACGTCTGCACCTAACACCCTAACATGTACCCCGAGTCTAAACACCCCTAACCTTACACTTATTAACCCCTAATCTGCCGCCCCCGCTATCGCTGACCCCTGCATATTTTTTTTAACCCCTAATCTGCCGCTCCGTAAACCGCCGCAACCTACGTTATCCCTATGTACCCCTAATCTGCTACCCCTAACACCGCCGACCCCTATATTATATTTATTAACCCCTAATCTGCCCCCCTCAACGTCGCCGACACCTGCCTACACTTATTAACCCCTAATCTGCCGAGCGGACCTGAGCGCTACTATAATAAAGTTATTAACCCCTAACCCGCCTCACTAACCCTATCATAAATAGTATTAACCCCTAATCTGCCCTCCCTAACATCGCCAACACCTAACTTCAATTATTAACCCCTAATCTGACGACCGGAGCTCACCGCTATTCTAATAAATTGATTAACCCCTAAAGCTAAGTCTAACCCTAACACTAACACCCCCCTAACTTAAATATAATTTTAATCTAACGAAATTAATTAACTCTTATTAAATAAATGATTCCTATTTAAAGCTAAATACTTACCTGTAAAATAAATCCTAATATAGCTACAATATAAATTATAATTATATTATAGCTATTTTAGGATTAATATTTATTTTACAGGCAACTTGGTATTTATTTTAACTAGGTACAATAGCTATTAAATAGTTAAGAACTATTTAATAGTTACCTAGTTAAAATAATAACAAATTTACCTGTAAAATAAATCCTAACCTAAGATATAATTAAACCTAACACTACCCTATCAATAAATTAATTAAATAAACTACCTACAATTACCTACAATTAACCTAACACTACACTATCAATAAATTAATTAAACACAATTGCTACAAATAAATACAATTAAATAAACTAGCTAAAGTACAAAAAATAAAAAAGAACTAAGTTACAAAAAATAATAAAATATTTACAAACATAAGAAAAATATTACAACAATTTTAAACTAATTACACCTACTCTAAGCCCCCTAATAAAATAACAAAGCCCCCCAAAATAAAAAATTCCCTACCCTATTCTAAATTAAAAAAGTTACAAGCTCTTTTACCTTACCAGCCCTGAACAGGGCCCTTTGCGGGGCATGCCCCAAGGATTTCAGCTCTTTTGCCTGTAAAAAAAAACATACAATACCCCCCCCCCAACATTACAACCCACCACCCACATACCCCTAATCTAACCCAAACCCCCCTTAAATAAACCTAACACTAAGCCCCTGAAGATCTTCCTACCTTGTCTTCACCATACCAGGTTCACCGATCCGTCCTGGCTCCAACATCTTCATCCAACCCAAGCGGGGGTTGGCGATCCATCATCCGGTGCTGAAGAGGTCCAGAAGAGGCTCCAAAGTCTTCCTCCTATCCGGCAAGAAGAGGACATCCGGACCGGCAAACATCTTCTCCAAGCGGCATCTTCAATCTTCTTCCATCCGGTGCGGAGCGGGTCCATCTTGAAGCAGGCGACGCGGATCCATCCTCTTCTTCCGTTGTCTCCCGACGAATGACGGTTCCTTTAAGGGACGTCATCCAAGATGGCGTCCCTCGAATTCCGATTGGCTGATAGGATTCTATCAGCCAATCGGAATTAAGGTAGGAATTTTCTGATTGGCTGATGGAATCAGCCAATCAGAATCAAGTTCAATCCGATTGGCTGATCCAATCAGCCAATCAGATTGAGCTCGCATTCTATTGGCTGTTCCGATCAGCCAATAGAATGCGAGCTCAATCTGATTGGCTGATTGGATCAGCCAATCGGATTGAACTTGATTCTGATTGGCTGATTCCATCAGCCAATCAGAAAATTCCTACCTTAATTCCGATTGGCTGATAGAATCCTATCAGCCAATCGGAATTCGAGGGACGCCATCTTGGATGACGTCCCTTAAAGGAACCGTCATTCGTCGGGAGACAACGGAAGAAGAGGATGGATCCGCGTCGCCTGCTTCAAGATGGACCCGCTCCGCACCGGATGGAAGAAGATTGAAGATGCCGCTTGGAGAAGATGTTTGCCGGTCCGGATGTCCTCTTCTTGCCGGATAGGAGGAAGACTTTGGAGCCTCTTCTGGACCTCTTCAGCACCGGATGATGGATCGCCAACCCCCGCTTGGGTTGGATGAAGATGTTGGAGCCAGGACGGATCGGTGAACCTGGTATGGTGAAGACAAGGTAGGAAGATCTTCAGGGGCTTAATGTTAGGTTTATTTAAGGGGGGTTTGGGTTAGATTAGGGGTATGTGGGTGGTGGGTTGTAATGTTGGGGGGGGGTATGGTATGTTTTTTTTTACAGGCAAAAGAGCTGAAATCCTTGGGGCATGCCCCGCAAAGGGCCCTGTTCAGGGCTGGTAAGGTAAAAGAGCTTGTAACTTTTTTAATTTAGAATAGGGTAGGGAATTTTTTATTTTGGGGGGCTTTGTTATTTTATTAGGGGGCTTAGAGTAGGTGTAATTAGTTTAAAATTGTTGTAATATTTTTCTTATGTTTGTAAATATTTTATTATTTTTTGTAACTTAGTTCTTTTTTATTTTTTGTACTTTAGCTAGTTTATTTAATTGTATTTATTTGTAGCAATTGTGTTTAATTAATTTATTGATAGTGTAGTGTTAGGTTAATTGTAGGTAATTGTAGGTAGTTTATTTAATTAATTTATCGATAGGGTAGTGTTAGGTTTAATTATATCTTAGGTTAGGATTTATTTTACAGGTAAATTTGTTATTATTTTAACTAGGTAACTATTAAATAGTTCTTAACTATTTAATAGCTATTGTACCTAGTTAAAATAAATACCAAGTTGCCTGTAAAATAAATATTAATCCTAAAATAGCTATAATATAATTATAATTTATATTGTAGCTATATTAGGATTTATTTTACAGGTAAGTATTTAGCTTTAAATAGGAATCATTTATTTAATAAGAGTTAATTAATTTCGTTAGATTAAAATTATATTTAAGTTAGGGGGGTGTTAGTGTTAGGGTTAGACTTAGCTTTAGGGGTTAATCAATTTATTAGAATAGCGGTGAGCTCCGGTCGTCAGATTAGGGGTTAATAATTGAAGTTAGGTGTTGGCGATGTTAGGGAGGGCAGATTAGGGGTTAATACTATTTATGATAGGGTTAGTGAGGCGGGTTAGGGGTTAATAACTTTATTATAGTAGCGCTCAGGTCCGCTCGGCAGATTAGGGGTTAATAAGTGTAGGCAGGTGTCGGCGACGTTGAGGGGGGCAGATTAGGGGTTAATAAATATAATATAGGGGTCGGCGGTGTTAGGGGTAGCAGATTAGGGGTACATAGGGATAACGTAGGTGGCGGCGCTTTGCGGTCGGAAGATTAGGGGTTAATTATTTTAAGTAGCTGGCGGCGACGTTGTGGGGGGCAGGTTAGGGGTTAATAAATGTAATACAGGGGTCAGCGGGGTTAGGGGCAGCAGATTAGGGGTACATAAGTATAACGTAGGTGGCGGTCGGCAGATTAGGGGTTAAAAATTTTAATCGAGTGGCGGCGATGTGGGGGGAGCTCGGTTTAGGGGTACATAGGTAGTTTATGGGTGTTAGTGTACTTTAGGGTACAGTAGTTAAGAGCTTTATGAACCGGCGTTAGCCCAGAAAGCTCTTAACTCCTGCTATTTTCAGGCGGCTGGAATTTTGTCGTTAGAGCTCTAACGCTCACTTCAGAAACGACTCTAAATACCAGCGTTAGAAAGATCCCATTGAAAAGATAGGATACGCAAATGGCGTAGGGGGATCTGCGGTATGGAAAAGTCGCGGCTGAAAAGTGAGCGTTAGGCCCTTTAATCACTGACTCCAAATACCAGCGGGCGGCCAAAACCAGCGTTAGGAGCCTCTAACGCTGGTTTTGACGGCTACCGCCGAACTCCAAATCTAGGCCTTAGATTGCACACAGGTGGACATCATTTCACTAATTATGTGACTTCTGAAGGTAATTGGTTGCACCAGAGCTTTATATGGGCTTCATAACAAAGGGGGTGAATACATACGCACATGCCAATTTTCTGTTTTCTATTTCTAAAAAATAGTTTTATGTATATATTATTCTCATTTCACTTCACCAACTTAGACTATTGTGTTCTGATCCATCACATAAAATTCAGATTAATAAAACATTGAACTTAAGGCAGTAATGTAACAAAATAGGTAAAAAGTCAAAGGGGGTGAATACTTTTGCAAGGCATTGTATATATGTATATGCGTATATACACATATAAACACATAGATATATATGTAAATAAGCATATACATATATATTTATAGTGAAAATACAGTCCTCCATGTAAAGGCACTTTAGGTGCCAATTTTTTTCAAACACCCCACATCCCCTGACTTTAACCCCTTCTAACTGCTTTGTGCCGTTTTGTTTTTTTTTTGTTTTGTTTTCTTTTTAAAAGATGATCATATTTATTTTTTATTTTAAAGAACTGTTCACTTTATTTTGGGGGCAACTTTTAATATTTAAACAGATTTCTGATCTGAAACCGCAAACTGGTGGGAGCATTAACAAGCCACTTATTTAACAAGCTTGGTTATTTAACTTGCGCCCGTTTGCATTCCTGGACCAGCACTTCCACTTCATTGCCCTTCCATTTGGCCTAGCTACTGCTCCAAGAATCTTTACGAAGGTTCTAAGGGCTCTTCTAGCAGTTGCCTGAACTCAGGGTATTGCAGTAGCCCCATACTTGGACGATATTCTGGTGCAAGCACCATCCTTTCGTCTTGTGGACGAATTATCGGAGTCCCTTCTCCCTCTTCTTCGATCACATGGATGGAAGATAAACTTGGAAAAGAGTTCTCTTATCCCAAGTACCAGGGTGGAATTCCTGGGTACTATAATAGACTCCATATCCATGAGGATATTTCTAACAGACCAGAGACGTTGCAAGCTAACAGCATGTCTTGCCCTTCAGACCTCCTTGAGTCCCTCTGTGACTCAGTGTATGGAGGTGATTGGTCTCATAGTGTCCTGCATGGACATCATTCCTTTTGCCAGGTTCCATCTCAGACCTTTACAACTGTGCAACAGGGGAGCTGTTTGGTGTGCCAGAAGGCACAGGGGTTGTGGACTCAGAAGGAGTCCTCCCTCCTGATCAATATTTTGGAACTACAGGCAATCTTCAAGGCCTTGAAGGCTTGGTCACTTCTGGGTTAGTCCCAGTTTATCAGATTCCAATCAGACAATATAACCTCGGTGGCTTACATCAACCATCAGGGGGGAAACGAGAAGTTCCTTGGCGATGAACGAAGTATCTCAGATTCTGGAGTGGGCAGAGGCCCACAGCTGTTCGCTGTCAGCGATCTACATTCCGGGTGTGGACAACTGGGAGGCGGATTTTCTCAGCAGGCAATCCTTCCATCCAGGGGAATGGTCTCTCCATCCCGAAGTGTTTGCAGAGATATGCAGCAAGTGGGGGACGCTGGAGATAGATCTCATGGAGTCCCGTCTCAATACCAAGCGACCCAGGTACGGATCGAGGTCGAGGGATCCCCAAGCAGATTCAATAGATGCACTAGCAGTGCCCTGGAGGTTCAAACTCATATATCTTTTTCCTCCATTACCACTTCTTCCTTGAGTGGTGGCCCGCATCAAGCAGGAGCGGGTATCAGTAATCCTGATTGCTCCATCGTGCCCGCGAAGTACGTGGTTCGTGGATCTAGTGGGGATGTCCTCATCTCCTCTGTGGAAGTTACCTTGTTGCAGAGACCTGCTGATACAAGGACTATTTGTTCATCAAAATCTAAATTCTCTGAGGCTGACTGCAGGGAGATTGAACACTTAGTCTTCGCCATGAGAGGTTTCTCTGAGAGTGTCATTGATACTCTTATTCAAGCTCATAAACCAGTTACTTGACATATCTACCACAAGGTGATGCTGGTGTGAAGAGCGTGTTTTTTCCTGGCACAGAGTTAAGGTCGTCAGGATCTTATCTTTTCTCCAGGATGGGCTGGAGAAGGACCTTTCTGCTAGTTCCCTGAGCGGACAGATTTCGGCCCTGTAGGTTTTATTGCACAAGAGACTGGCTGAGCTTCCAGGCGTGCAGTCCTTTGTTAAGGCTCTGATTAGGATCAGACCTGTGTTTAGATCTGGGGCTCCTCCTTGGAGCCTAAATCTTGTTCTTTGGGTTTTGCAACAGGTTCCGTTTGAGCCTCTGCGATCCGTTGACATTAAATTGTTATCTTGAAAGGTTCTCTTTTTATTGGCTATTGTCTCTGCACTCGTTTCTGAGATCTCTGCTTTGCAGTGTGAGCTCTCTTATCTGATTGCAGCTAAGGCAGTTTTACGTACTAAATTAGGTTTTCTTCCTAAGGTTGTGTCAGATCACAACATCAATCAGGAGATTGTGGTTCCTTCCTTGTGTCCTAATCCTTCTTCATCGAAGGAACGCTTACTTCACAATTTGGATGTGGTTCACGTCTGGAAGTTCTATCTTCAGGCTACTAAGGAGTTTAGACAATCTTCTTCTTTGTTTGTTGTCTATTCGGGGAAGCGTAAGGGGCAGAAGACTACTTCGACTTCCCTATCTTTTTGGTTAAGGAGTGTCATCCGCTTAGCTTATGAGGATAACGGCTCATTCCACTAGATAAGTGGCTTCCTCTTGGGCCTTTAAGAACAAGGCCTCTATGGTTTAGATTTGTAAGACGGCTACCTGGTCCTCCATACATAATTTTTCAAAATTTTACAAGCTTGATGTTTTTGCTACGGCTGAAGCAGCTTTCGGGAGAAAGGTTTTGCAGGCTGTTTTGCCCTCCAAATAGGGTCCACATCTTCCTTTTTGTTCCCTCCCGTTATTCATTCAGTGTCCTCTGGAGCTTGGGTATAGTTTTCCCAACAGTAAAGAATGAAGCCGTGGACTCTCCCCTTCTTAGAAAGGAAAAGATCATTTATGCTTACCAGATAAATTCCTTTCCTTCCGGATAGGGAGAGTCCACGGCCCTGCCCGTTTTTTTTTTGTCTATGGGCGGTCCCCTATTATTTATTTTATTCTTCTGGCACCATTTATACCCTAATGTTTCTTTTCCTTGTTCCCTCGGCAGAATGACTGGGGTAATGAGGAAGTGGGAGGGATATTTAAGCCTTTGGCTGGGGTGGCCAGGTGTTGTACTTCCTAACAGTAAGGAATGAAGCATGGACTCTCCCTATCCGGAAGGAAAGGAATTTATCTGGTAAGCATACATTATGTTTTAATTTTTACACTAGTAAAAATCTTTTAACTTTGATTCCTTGTGAAGCAGAAAGGTGTTCTCATGATGTACTATACCTTGAAGAGAAGATTTAGATTGATTTTCTCTTAAAGGGACATGAAACTCAATTTTTTTTCTTTCATGATTCAGATAGAGCATGCGATTTTTAGCAATTTCTATTATATAATTTGTTTCGTTCACTTGCTTTCCTTTGTTGAAAAAAATACTTAGGTAGGCTCAGGAGCTGCTGATTTGTGGCTGCACACATATGCCTCATGTCATTGACATTAACAAAGGATACCAAGAAAATTAAGCAAATTAGATGACAGAAGTAAATTGGAAAGTTGTTGAATGCTCTATCTGAATCATGAAAGAAAAAAAAATTGGGCTTCATGTCCCTTTAATATGTACGGTCATTGTGCTTTGTAAACTTTTAAAAAAATATATGAAATATTATACAAGTCCAGAAGCTATCCTGAATTATTGGCACCTTGCTCTCAATATTTTATCTATTTTAGCTTGGTATGTCCTTGCATTTAATCACTACACCCAAGATGTACTGAATCAGCAGTATCTGAGTGTCTCCTTCCGGGAGAGAGCTTGGCAACATATACATTATAATCAGGGATCAGGGTGCCTGTGACAGTTCTGGAAGTTAAACCTATAGAATTAAGTGTCTCTAATCCCCTTAAGGACCGGACATTTCAGACTAAGGGGTTGATTTATCAAAGGCTTCGCAAGCCTTTCGACCCACTACGGCTGCAGGTTCTCACAAGAGAACCTGCACGCCGTATTTCCCTAATCTTTTGCCACCTCTAAAGTGGCGAAATAAAATCTCCACTGTCTAGTCCGACCAGGGAGATTGACAGCTCCTGCCCGCGCGTGATTGGATGTGCGTGGGCAGGGGGCGGGATTGCACGTGAGCGCAAAATAGCACTCGTGTGCAATGCTGAATTCCACCAGGTGATTTCAGCCCACCAGAGGCGAGCTGCGGTGGACAGGGGCGTGTATGTACGCCCCCGTCCGCCTCAGCTTGATAAATTGCTCCCTAAAACTTCCCCAAAAGACCAGAGCATTTTTGTCATCACTCCATTTAAACAGAAATAGAGCCTTGTTTTTTTATTTACCTATCAAAATTATATATTTCTTTTTAGTCGTCAACCCAAAATTTTGTTTTAGGCCCATTTTGGTATATTTCATGCAACCATTTCACCACCAAATGTGATCAAATAAAAAAAATCTATACATTTTTCACATTTTAGGTTTCTCACTGAAATTATTAACAAACAGCTTGTGCAATTATGGCACAAATTGTTGTAAAAGCTTCTCTGGGATCCCCTTTGTTCAGAAATAGCAGACATATATGGCTTTGCCATTGCCTTTTGGTAATTAAAAGGCCGCTAATTGCAGCTTCACACAACACTTTTATTATTCCCAGCAGTATATTTGTCAATTGGGTAGTTTGTAAGATTAATTTTAGCTTTAGTGTAGAGATTAGCCTCCCACCTGACACTTCCCACCCCCTGATTCCTACCTGGTCCCTCTCAAACAGCTCTCTTCCCTCCCCCACCCCCCACTGGTCACGCCCTTCTTAAGTACTTGCAGACAGTCTGCCAGTATGCAGTATTAGACCTTTTTTTATTATAATTATTTTGTTCAGTGTAGGATTACCCCCTTACCTTCCCACCTCCCTGATCCTTCCCAAAAAGCTCTCTAACCCTCCCCCCCCCCCTCTAACTCATTTACACCATCTTAGGTACTTGCCGATGTCAGCCAGTACCCAGTTTTCCATGATTTCCTACCTACCTATTCCTCCTCTCCCTCCCTCCCTCCCTCTCCCTGCCGCTTTCAGAGTTTGTTTATTTTTCTGTAGCGTATCGGTCCCAGCCGTTCCCGCCCCCCTCCTAACCCTCCCACACCACCAACGATCGGCACCACCGCTGCCCGATGCAGAGAGGGCCACAGAGTGTCCCTCTCTGCATTGGTACCTCCGCACCACCATGGGGCATGCAAAAAATGCTCAATCTCGTTACTTTTAGCGAGATTGCGACAATGAGAGGCAAAGGACTGCAGTGTTGTACAGGGTACAATGCTGGTCCTATAGTGCTTAACAACCAGCATCGTACAGAGTATGGCACTGGTCGTTAAGGGGTTAAATGTTTTGTCTCCAATAAAATGCTATCAATTTTTTCCCCCTTTGTCCATTAAAAGTACAGAAAGCTCACACATTGTCTCTTGTTAATTTAAAACAATGCTTTCTATATTTAAATAAATTAATTAGGGTTTGCATAATGGGAAGTTTTGGGCTTAACATTATGTTTAGAGTATTATATGTGTACATGGTTCTGAAGTTGGTTTGCAAAAGAGAGATCTGAAAGTATCATCTGCCTGTGTTATTAATATCTCTAGCCAAATTGTGCTTGTATTATTTCCCCGTTCTAAAGCTTTTAAGCTGGAACTGTAATATATTTTAAAATTGAAAACACCAATTCTGCTTTGTGTAGTTATTCGGATTATTATGCAAGCCTCAGTTTTCTGTGAGGAATGTACGCTTTGTAATTTTGATGATATAGTTGATGTATTTGTGTAGCTGGTTTTTGTACACTTAAAGGAACACTGAACCCAAATTTTTTCTTTCATGATTCAGATAGAGCATGCAATTTTAAGCAACTTTCTAATTTACTCCTATTATCCATTTTTCTTCATTTTCTTGCTATCTTCATTTGAAAAAGAAGGCATCTAAGCTTTTTTTTTTTTGTTCAGACTCTGGACAGCTCTTTTTTATTGGTGGATGAATGTATCCACCAATCAGCAAGGACAACCCAGGTTCACCAAAAATGGGCCGGCATCTAAATTTACATTCTTGCATTTCAAATAAAAATACCAAGAGAATAAAGAATATTTTATAATAGGATTAAATTAGAACGCTGCTTAAAATTTCTTGCTCTATTTGAATTACAAAAGAAAAAAATTGGGTTCAGTGTCCCTTTAATATATTTTCTGGGTCTCCACCAATGTACATATTTTGTGTATGATATGCTGTTCATTTTTCTGTTTTCTCTAACAGCTCATGGACAGAGGTTGGAGCCATTAACCTTGCCTGGGATAATCTCCTTTCTTCTTAACGTTCTGTGTGCGGGTTTGAATTTAATCCGGGCAGTTCATGCCATAGAAAGTCTGCTACAGGTATGGCTTGTTGTACGGATTTTCGTGTCGGTGTATAGATGTATTATTATCCTTCAAGGAACTGTTAAGACCTAAATGGTAGACTTTTTAGTACCACCTGAGTAAATCTGTATTGTATATGTACAGTTTTACTTGCATATCTAATCTACACAGCTCACAAAAAAAGCATCTGAGCAGATTTAATGCTTAACGATTTCATAAAATACAACAGACAGCTTAAGGTACTTAACCTCTGATATGTTTGGTACACAAGATAAACTCCACTTAAGGAAATACTAACATAAAAACTAATCCTAGATGGGGAACACCAACCATTGTGGAAAATCAGTGGAATGGTTTTGCAACAAACAATAAACTATTTAATATTTTTTTTAAATATAGTTCTCTTATGCAATTACAGAAAAAATACTTGAATATCAGTGATTCATGCATCCTGAATTTATTGATACCAAACATTTATAGAGTAATATATATCATAAAACATGACACACACATTCATATCAGATGCACTGAACTCTTAATTGAAAAATGTAACATTTATTTATATGTATTTGTCTTAACCTTATGCATCTTTTCAGTGGCAACATCTATACAATATGGCTGTAACAACCTTGTTGGAAGTCCCTTATTCACTTTAGTGAGCAAAATGTAGACTTCTGCTGAGCAATACATATCCTCCTTCCGCTCTCCTGATTTTGTTAAACATAACATCCTATGCTTGTTTCTGCCTGAAACCTCTCACTCTTCGCCCGCTTCTAACCAAGGCAGCAGATCCCTCTCCGTCTCTTACTCACTACTGTACATTCTAGCTGTTACTGATTTCTTCACCTGCTTCTTGCTAGTCAAAACTGCTCTCTATCTCCATCCCAACTGAAACACTTCTCTTAAATGCTCACCTCAGACAGCAGCAGGAAAACAGCACATCGTGCACACACCTCCATAACTCACACATCATCACTATGTCACAGCTGGTCGATACACATTTGCAAATATATTTTATATTTTTCATATAAAACATACATGTTTAGCCAAATGTATTTGGTGAAAATGTTGATACACAAACTATCTTAAAGTGTTCTTACAAATGTCATGTTTGAATTCATGCTTGGTTCAGTTCTGTGGTACTAAAGTTGAAGAACATGGGCATCACTTTTTTTAACCTCCACTTTTTGAGAAAACTTTGCTTTTATTCTTAGGCAAGCTCTTCTGCATAAACCACTCCCCAAATGTAATTCGATCATAAGCTATTATAGCCCAAGTCTGTTCAGTAATTACACCCCCACTTGTAAAGTACTGAAAGAGAAAATTCCAAACGTCATATAGTCTCACCCAAATTTAAAATGGTCATCACATGTCTGTGTTAGCAGTTGATGTGCTCCAGAATAGAGAATATTATTATTATTGTTTATATATAAAGTGCCAACATATTACACAGCGCTGTAACATAAAGTATATTTACAACTTGGAAAATATGTATCTTGTATCATCATTTATTACTTTGTCGGAATCATTCGCCCTTTAGAGATTTCTGATTTAAATTGAGGGCTTACCAGGATAACATCATTTTTTTTACTGCTCTCAAATATTTCCATGTAATAACAGTCTCTCTATTTGTACAAGAATTGAAGGTGCAGCTCAAGTGGTTTACTTGTCCTGTTTGCCATTGTTGTTTTTAAACATGTGTTTACCAAGATACCTAGTTTTCTTTATGGACTAGACAAACCTTATACATAAGTAGTGAACTTGCCTAATTATGTTTCTCTCTCATACATTGTGTAGGAGCACAGTTCCCTCAAAATTCTTGTTTTACAGTAACTCATATACAGCAGGTGGAGGTTATTGAGATTTATCTGTGGAAATGATTTATTGTTTTTAGACCATCATTTTTCAATCTAGCCTGTTAAAGTTCCCTATAATATCTGATTTGCTTGCAGTTTTGTATCGGGGTATGTTTTTTTTTGTTTCTTCTTTATTTTGATTTATGATGTGTGCATCTGTTTACAGAGACATTTGTTTTACAAAACATCAATACAAATCTAATTATATAAGCTGAATTCATGCATGACGTTTATATGGTTTGTTCTCAAAACAGTAAGATTGATAATGAATTTACACTACACAGGGGCTATTAATTCACAGTTCCATTAAGGAGTCTTAAAAAGAAGAGTGTGCTCAAAGGAAGGTTCTCTCCTTAATGCTTATTTATAGGTCTACTGATAAGGGTTGTTGCTTTATTTTTATAAATCCAAAAGTGTCCTTGCATTCCAATAATTCAACATAAGGTTGACGTTATGTGTATATATATATATATATATATATATATATATATATATATATATGTATAAACCTATAACCTAGTCTCCTTATTTCTCTTTCTTCCATTTATTTATCTCTTTGTGACCACCTCTCTTACCGTTTGTGCTTCTTGTTATGATACTCCACTATAGGCTCTGATAGAAACTTAAATTCTAGCCCCACATCAGTTCTCCATCTCTTATTACTCTCTACCCTCTAATTGTATTGTATAAGCAGTTACATTTCTGCCAAACACTTTATGTTTTAAGTTTCTTCTTTTTTTACCTTTGCCCTTCATTTCCAGTCTCACTCTGTTGACTTAAACGCTGTTAAAATAAAAAGATGGTCACCATTAGCTGCACACAATGCAGCATCTGTGTAACGTTTTACTCCAATATCTCACCCTCTGCGTTTACATTACATAGAACGGGGTGTCTGTTCTTCTGCCGTCCTTATGTCGTATAACTTACCTAGTAATACAGTATATTTCCTACATTTGTCATAGTGTTAACCTGTCTCTTCAATATGTTTAATAGCACACTTCAGTCTTAATTCAGGCATTTCTTCATAACCCCATTCTTCAATAAGCCTTATCTTTGCATTCACTCTTTCTCTGCCCTCCAATCTCCTTAATACACAAATTTCCCTCACTTGGCTGAAAATATACTCCCTAAAGTAGTGAAATGTCTACTTACTGCTGTGTCTAACTTTTGTCACTACCAATTACTTTAAAGGCAGCAGTAAGTTTGGATTGCACAGAGCATTACCTAACTGTCAGATTCCTTTAAACAAAGAAAGTGACACTGTTCACATGCACACGATGCTGTTCCCTATATATATATATAGATGCAAATATAAATATATATATATTGGTTAAGCAGCAGAACACTTCTTTGATAATCTGAATTAATAACAAAATAAAGCTAAGGCAGTCTGCACACCACTAACAATACTTATGTCCTTTAACCCCTTAATGACCACAGCACTTTTCCATTTTTTGTCCGTTTGGGACCAAGGCTATTTTTACATTTCTGCGGTGTTTGTGTTTAGCTGTAATTTTCCTCTTACTCATTTACTGTACCCACACATATTATATACCGTTTTTCTCGCCATTAAATGGACTTTCTAAAAATACCATTATTTTCATCATCCTATATTAAAAAAAGGCCAAGTGTTTGTCTGAAGCCGTCATGCGCAGTAGAGACAAACACTTGGCCTTGAGATAGGGAGCGCGAGGTACACAGCATACAAGCAGCTGTGAGATAGGGAGCGCGAGCTACTCAACAGCTGTGAGGTCTGCTGCGTGAGAAGCGGCAACGCGCTCCCCAGACCTCACAGCTGTTTGTGGCCGACGGGAGCGTTGCGAGGGGCGTGGCCGGGCGTCGCGAGGGGCGTGGCCGGGCGGGTGTTGCCGCAATGGGGCATGGCCCGGCGGGGTCCCGCGAAGACAGAGCCAGAGAGGGAGCAGGAGGGGGGGGGGGAGAGAGAGCCAAAGAGAAGGGGGGGGCAGAGAGCCAAAGAGAAGGGGGGGGGGGACAGAGAGCCAAAGAGAAGGGGGGGGCAGAGAGCCAAAGAGAAGGGGGGGGGCAGAGAGCCAAAGAGAAGGGGGGGGGCAGAGAGCCAAAGAGAAGGGGGGGGGGGCAGAGAGCCAAAGAGAAGGGGGGGGCAGAGAGCCAAAGAAAAGGGGGGGCAGAGAGCCAAAGAGAAGGGGGGGGGGGCAGAGAGCCAAAGAGAAGGGGGGGGGCAGAGAGCCAAAGAGAAGGGGGGGCAGAGAGCCAAAGAGAAGGGGGGGGGCAGAGAGCCAAAGAGAAGGGGGGGGGGCAGAGAGCCAAAGAGAAGGGGGGGGCAGAGAGCCAAAGAGAAGGGGGGGGCAGAGAGCCAAAGAGAAGGGGGGGCAGAGAGCTAAAGAGAAGGGGGGGGGCAGAGAGCCAAAGAGAAGGGGGGGGCAGAGAGCCAAAGAGAAGGGGGGGCAGAGTGCCAAAGAGAAGGGGGGGCAGAGAGCCAAAGAGAAGGGGGGGGCAGAGAGCCAAAGAGAAGGGGGGGGCAGAGAGCCAAAGAGAAGGGGGGGGCAGAGAGCCAAAGAGAAGGGGGGGGGCAGAGAGCCAAAGAGAAGGGGGGGGGCAGAGAGCCAAAGAGAAGGGGGGCAGAGAGCCAAAGAGAAGGGGGGGGGCAGAGAGCCAAAGAGAGGGGGGGGGCAGAGAGCCAAAGAGAAGGGGGGGGGCAGAGAGCCAAAGAGAAGGGGGGGGAGAGAGCCAAAGAGAAGGGGGGGGCAGAGAGCCAAAGAGAAGGGGGGGGGGGGGGAGAGAGCCAAAGAGAAGGGGGGGGGAGAGAGCCAAAGAGAAGGGGGGGGGGAAGAGAGCCAAAGAGAAGGGGGGGAAGAGAGCCAAAGAGAAGGGGGGGAGAGCCAAAGAGGGGGGAGAGAGAGAGCCAAAGAGGAAAAAGAGCCAAAAAGGAGAGAGAGCCAAAGAGGGGGGAGAGAGAGCCAAAGAGGGGGGAGAGAGAGCCAAAGAGGGGGGGGGGGAGAGAGCCAAAGGGGGGGGAGAGAGCTAAAGGGGGGGAGAGCCAAAGAGGGGGGAGAGAGAGAGCCAAAGAGGAAAGAGAGCCAAAGAGGAGAGCAAAAGAGGGGAGAGAGCCAAAGAGGGGGGAGAGAGAGAGCCAAAGAGGGGGGGGCAGAGCCAAAGAGGGGGGGGGAGAGCCAAAGAGGGGGGGAGAGAGCCAAAGAGGGGGGGAGAGCGCCAAAGAGGGGGGAGAGAACAAAAGAGGGGGGGAGAGACAAAGAGGGGGGAGAGAGAGCCAAAGAGGGGGGGCAGAGCCAAAGAGGGGGGGGAGAGCCAAAGAGGGGGGGAGAGAGCCAAAGAGGGGGGGAGAGCGCCAAAGAGGGGGGAGAGAACAAAAGAGGGGGGAGAGAGCCAAAGAGGGGAGGGGAGAGCAAAAGAGGGGGGGGGAGAGCCAAAGGGGAGGGGAGAGCCAAAGAGGGGAGGGGAGAGCAAAAGAGGGGGGGGGGGAGAGCCAAAGAGGGGGAGAGCCAAAGGGGAGGGGAGAGCCAAAGAGGGGGGAGAGAACAAAAGAGGGGGGAGAGACAAAGAGGGGGGAGAGAGAGCCAAAGAGGGGGGGGGCAGAGCCAAAGAGGGGGGGAGAGAGCCAAAGAGGGGGGGAGAGCGCCAAAGAGGGGGGAGAGAACAAAAGAGGGGGGAGAGAGCCAAAGAGGGGAGAGCAAAAGAGGGGGGGGGAGCCAAAGAGGGGGCGAGCCAAAGGGGAGGGGAGAGCCAAAGAGGGGAGGGGAGAGCAAAAGAGGGGGGGGGAGAGCCAAAGAGGGGGAGAGCCAAAGGGGAGGGGAGAGCCAAAGAGGGGGGAGAGAGAGAGCCAAAGAGGGGGGAGAGAGAGCCAAAGGGGGGGGGAGAGAGAGCCAAAGGGGGGGAGCCAAAGAGGGGGGAGAGAGAGAGCCAAAGAGGAGAGAGAGCCAAAGAGGGGGGAGCCAAAGAGGGGGGAGGAGAGCCAAAGAGGGGGGAGAGAACAAAAGAGGGGGGAGAGAGAGCAAAAGAAAGGATGGAGAGAGCCAAAGAGGGGAGAGAGAGAGCAAAAGAGGGGAGAGAGAGAACAAAGGAGAGGGGGGAGAGAAAGCAAAAGAGAGGGGGGAAAGAAAGCAAAAGAGAGGGGGGAGAGAGCAAGGGGTGGGACCGCTGTTCTGAAAAAAATGGCCCGTGTACACGGGCTTTAGTACTAGTATCTTATAATTTACTATAAAAAAATTTATAAAATATGAGGAAAAAATGGAAAAAAAACACACTTTTTATAACTTTGACCCCCAAAATCTGTTACACATCTACAACCACCAAAAAACACCCATGCTAAATAGTTTCTAAATTTTGTCCTGAGTTTAGAAATACCCAATGTTTACATCTTCTTTGCTTTTTTTGTAAGTTATAGGGCCATAAATACAAGTAGCACTTTGCTATTTCCAAACCATTATTTTTCAAAATTAGCGCTAGTTACATTAGAACACTAATATCTTTCAGGAATCTCTGAATATCCATTGACATGTATATATTTTTTTTTAGTAGACATCCCAAAGTATTGATCTAGGCCCATTTTTGTATATTTCATGCCACCATTTCACCGCCAAATGCGATTAAATACAAAAAATTGTTCACTTTTTCACTAATTTTTTCACAAACTTTTGGTTTCTCACTGAAATTATTTACAAACAGCTTGTGCAATTATGGCTTAAATTATTGTAAATTATTCTCTGGGATCCCTTTTGTTCAGAAATAGCAGACATATATGGCTTTGGCGTTGCTTTTTGGTAATTAGAAGGCTGCTAAATGCCACTACGCACTACACGTGTATTATGCCCAGCAGTGAAGGGGTTAATTAGGGAGCATGTAGGGAGCTTTTAGGGGTAATTTTAGCTTTAGTGTAGTGTAGTAGACAACCCCAAGTATTGATCTAGACCAATTTTGGTATATTTAATGCCACCATTTCACCGCCAAATGCGATCAAATTAAAAAAAACGTTACATTTTTCACAATTTTAGGTTTCTCACTGAAATCATTTACAAACAGCTTATGCAATTATGGCACAAATGGTTGTAAATGCTTCTCTGGGATCCCCTTTATTCAGAAATAGCAGACATATATGGCTTTGGTGTTGCTTTGTGGTAATTAGAAGGCCGCCAAATGCCGCTGCGCATCACACGTGTATTATGGCTAGCAGTGATGGGGTTAATTATGTAGCTTGTAGGGAGCTTGCAGGGTTAATTTTAGCTTTAGTGTAGAGCTTAGCCTCCCACCTAAAACATCAGACCCCCTGATCCCTCCCAAACAGCTCTCTTCCCTCCCCCACCCCACAATTGTCCCCGCCATCTTATGTACTGGCAGAAACTCTGCCAGTACTAAAATAAAAGCTATATTGGTCTTTTTTTTTTTGTTGGCATATTTACATATGCTGCTGTGTAGGAGCCCCCCAACCTCACTGATCCCCCACCAAACAGCTTTCTAACCCTCCCCCTCTGCCTTAATGAGCGCCATCTTGGGTACTGGCAGCTGTCTGCCAGTACCCAGTTTAGTAACAAAAAGTATGTTTATTGGCTTTTTTATTGCCCTTTTCTGTAGTGTAGCTCCCCCCCCCCAGACCAACCCCCCACCCCTTCCAGAACCCTTAGATCATCATTTATTTTATTAAATATATATATATATTTTTTACCGTTTCTTAACTTTTTTTCTGCAGTGTAGCGGTTCCCTCCCGCTCCCACCCCGTGCACGCGCCCGCCGCCCTCCGTGCACGCGCGCGCTCCCGTGCGCGCCCCCGATCCCGCCCCCCTCCACTCCACTCGGCACATCGATGGCCGCCCACCCGCCTCCCAGACTTGCTCCCACCCACCAATGATACCGGCCACCGATGTCCGGTGCAGAGAGGGCCACAGAGTGGCTCTCTCTGCATCGGATGGCCAAGGGGGGTTATTGCAGGATGCCTCGATATCGAGGCATCACTGCAATAACCGGAAAGCAGCTGGAAGCGAGCAGGATCGCTTCCAGCTGCTTTCCAGACCAAGGACGTACGCCACACGTCCTCGGTCATTAACTGTATTTTTTTTGAGGACGTGTGGTGTACGTCCTTGGTCGTTAAGGGGTTAAAAGAATGAGTTTGTGCTTCTCACTAACTGCATACATTATAAATACTATATAAGGGGATAGGTTTTAATACAAAATTCTAACTATTTTCTTATATTAGTCTCACTCTTACACCTCCAACTGTTATACCATATATTTGTATTGTGTAAAAATAGATGTACCATATTCCAGTGCTTCTTATATACAGTAACATTTGCAGACATATAGTTATGATTTGCTCGTTACAAAATGTAAATATTGTTGTAATCAATGTGTACTCCAGATATATTTAAAACTGATATATAACTGATGGTGTGTGTGTGATGAGGGCAATTTTAATAATCATCTGTGTGCCTGTGCTTATTATATACATTGCATCAGTGATGGCACTTTCTTTAAAAAACAGTATTCGGAGGTCGGGATTAGATGCCTTGTAAGACTATAACTGTGTAAGGCCCCAGGACCTTAGGATGGACAAGTTTGGTTAAACCATTGGCTGTTAGCGATACCAGATCTTTACTTGGCTCCTGCGGTTGGTCAGGTGCTAATGCAAGTTATTTCCTTTTAGAGGCAAAACAGATCCTCTGCTACCAGTATGGTTCAGATAAAGAGGAATATAAATAATTGATAGCACCTACAAGGAGAACATGCACGGAATGACCTATTACGTTACTATGTGGACAGGTGGCCTTTAATGTAGTAATTAAACACAAAGATTAACGGTTCTAGCGGTTTGCTGATTAGTCTCACAGGGTGCTGTGCATAATCTCAGGAATCCGCCTTACCAAGGTCATTAGCCAGCATTCTGCACCAGCTTTGTCTCTGGTTACTGATCATTTCATTAGCATGTGTCTTTTGTACATTTAGACTTATTGTTTTAAGCTCAGAAATGACAGTGAAATTAATGGGGCAAAATTTGTTTTATGCATGTAATTTGTATATAGTTATCTTTCATTCTCCCTGTACCTAACAACAATCTTGATTCTTATGGATATTTTATGTTGAAATTAAGTTTTCTAATCAATATTTTTTGGTTGTCCGAAAACATGAAACTGCAGTGGATTGTATGAGCTTTCTTGAGAAATACCACAGTGCCCCCTAGTGTATATGTGAAAATGTGCAGTAGATGTAAAAGCAACTATTGAAAGGACATTTGAATAGGTTTAGACAATCAGCAGCATTTTAAAAAACAAAGTTACAGGGTTTTTTTTTTTTTTGGCTTGTCTAGGGAACTTTGGACAAAGTACAATTTTAACACAAAACAAGTAGTATATAATGCCAGTTTAAGTTCACTTGAATTCATTATAAACATTTTTCTCCTGAAATTTGAAGAACACTAAATAGTTAACTTACTGAGACCATTTCTAGAAATGTACTTTCTAGCCCTATTGAAGGGAAGTTGCACTCAATTGCTTTTTATTTTTTGTATTACATTTTTGAGCAGCTAACAGATACTAATTCTTGCGCTGCTTGTGGGGGCTTATTATCTCTGTCAATCAATACCACTGTGGAAATTATCCCTATCATTTCACCAATAGATAATTTTGTATAAATAGTGCACAAAGACACATTGCCTGATAGTTTCAATAAAAACAGCTTTTATTTAAACTGTATCAGTACTGGCTTGGTCTAAACGTATCTGGACCAACATAGATTATTTCCTCCTTTTACATTTTCATGAACCAGGCCAACCTATTCTCTTTTTAGCAATTATCTCTGTGTATACTACCTATACCTTGTGTATTTTCTTCTTGTATTTAAAGTGAATGTAAATTTTGATGCTAAAGTGCCCGGTTTTTAAAACTTTGATTAAAAACAGGGGCACTTTAATTCATCAAAATTTACATTTCACTCCTGTTGTGACAAAAAACTTACCTTTTAAACTTCACAGCAGCTCCAGCTTCATCTCACAAGCCATTTCTGATGTCAGAAATGATTGATAGGTCATCCTCCAATCACAGCTTCCCCCCTGGGGGATTCAGTGTCTGATTCACTGCTGTGATTGGAGGAAGCCAGATGCCTCATTTTAGACCCAGGAAGAGGCTTTGAAACGGGTGGAGGAAGTTAAGTTTTTTTCACAATAGGAGTGAAATGAAAATTTTGATGAATTAAAGTGCCCCTGTTTTTAATCGAAGTTTTAAAAACCGTGCACTTTAGCATCAAAATTTACATTCACTTTAAGTCACTATTGTTTTAATGCACTATTGTTTTACATTCACTTTAAGTCACTATTGTTTTAATGCCAATGTTAATGCCAATGTTGGAAACGGAAATAAAGCACATTTAATTGCTGTTCTTTCATATTCATGAACTAAAACTGTTCCCAGTGTCCCATGAATTACTAATAAACATTCTGTGCACTGACGGATTAAAAAATTCCTTTCTGTGATGGTTTGCCGCAGCTACAAACTGTACCTAGATTTATATGTGGACACATGTCTGCTCCTAGCAGGAATAACTTCTTATTTTACTTGCTGTTTTTTTGTATTTTCTTGTACATGATTATTTACAGAATTAGACACACAGATATCTTACACTGTACAAACTCAAAGGTTGCTAAATCTGACTTTATTTCTTACAGAATAACGACGATGTCAGCTGCATCATCGCTTTCTTCCTTGGAACTGCTGCTTGCATCTACCAGGTGACGCTAAATGGCCATATCTTGTTTCATTTTCACATAAATTTGTTGTTTTTTTTTACGTGAGACGGGTGGTTCTAGATTTCAGTAGCCTGAGAATCAATTTTTTTAGCCATATTTCTCTTGTAAGGTGTATCCAGTCCACGGATCATCCATTACTTGTGGGATATTCTCCTTTCCAACAGGAAGTTGCAAGAGGATCACCCACAGCAGAGCTGCTATATAGCTCCTCCCCTAACTGCCATACCCAGTCATTCTCTTGCAACTCTCAACAAGCATGGAGGTAGTAAGAGAGAAGTGGTGTAACGTAGTGGTTTTTTTACTTCAGTCAAAAGTTTGTTATTTTAAATGGTACCGGAGTTGTACTATTTTGTCCCAGGCAGAAAATAGAAGAAGAATCTGCCTGTGATTTCTATGATCTTAGCAGGTTGTAACTAAGATCCATTGCTGTTCTCACACATGACTGAAGAGAGAGGTAACTTCAGCGGGGAATGGCGTGCAGGTTATCCTGCTATGAGGTATGTGCAGTTAATTTTTTTTCTAGAAGATGTGAATGCTAGAAAATGCTGCTGATACCAGATTTATGTAAGGTAAGCTTGAATACAGTGATTTAATAGCGACTGGTATCATGCTTACTTTCTGAGGTAATACTCTTATAGATTTGCAATATAAAACGTTTGCTGGCATGTTTAAACGTTTTTATATATACTTTGGTGATAAAACTTTATTGGGGCCTAGTTTTTTTCCACATGGCTGGCTTAAATTTGCCTAGAAACAGTTTCCTGAGGCTTTCCACTGTGTTACTATGAGTGGGAGGGGCCTAATTTAGCGCTTTTTTGCGCAGTAACTTTTACAGACTGAGACATCCAGCTTCCTCCAGGAGTCCCCTGAATGCTATAGGACCTCTTTCAAGGGCTCTTAGGCTTTCCAAAATCGTTTGTTGGGGAAGGTAGGCCCACAGCAAGGCTGTAGCAGTTTGGTGTGCTGTTAAAAAATGTCTATCGTTTTTTTTAATCGTTTTTTGAACTAAGGGGTTAATCATCCATTTGCAAGTGGGTGCAATGCTCTGTTAGCTTATTATACACACTGTAAAAATTTCGTTTGATTTACTGCACAGTACCGTTTTTATTTTTTGCTTGTTAACTTGATTTAAAGTGTTTTCCAAGCTTGCTGGTCTCATTGCTAGTCTGTTTAAACATGTCTGACATAGAGGAAACTCCTTTTTCATTATATTTAGAAGCCATGGTGGAACCCCCTCTTAGAATGTGTACCAAATGTACTGATTTCACTTTAAAAAATAAAGATCATATTCTGTCTTTAAAAAATTTATCACCAGAGGAATCTGACGAGGGGGAAGTTATGCCGACTAACTCGCCCCACGTGTCAGACCCTTTGACTCACGCTCTAATGGCGCCAAGTACATCTAGTGCGCCCATAGCGTTTACTTTACAAGACATGGCGGCGGTCATGGATAATACACTGTCAGCGGTATTATCCAGACTACCTGGGTTTAGAGGAAAGCGAGACAGCTCTGGAGTTAGAAGAAATACAGAGCATACTGACGCTTTAAGAGCTATGTCTGATACACCCTCACAATATACAGAAGCTGAGGAAGGAGAGCTTCTTTCTGTGGGTGATGTTTCTGACTCAGGGAAAAAGATTCAACCTGATTCTGATATGTCTACATTTAAATTTAAGCTTGAACACCTCCGCGTGTTGCTCAGGGAGGTTTAAGCTGCTCTGAATGACTGTGATACAATTGCAGTGCCAGAAAAATTGTGTAGATTGGACAAATACTATGCAGTGCCGGTGTGCACTGATGTTTTTCCAATACCTAAAAGGTTTACAGAAATTATTACTAAGGAATGGGATAGACCAGGTGTGCCGTTCTCTCCCCCTCCTATTTTTAAGAAAATGTTTCCAATAGATGCCACCAACACGGGACTTATGGCAGACAGTCCCTAAGGTGGAGGGAGCAGTTTCTACCCTAGCTAAGCGTACTACTATCCCTGTCAAGGACAGTTGTGCTCTCTCAGATCCAATGGATAAAAAGTTAGAGGGTTACCTTAAGAAAATGTTTATTCAACAAGGTTTTATTCTACAGCCCCTTGCATGCATTGCCCCAGTCACTGCTGCTGCGGCTTTCTGGTTTGAGTCTCTGGAAGAGGCTTTACAGGTAGAGACCCCATTGGATGACATACTTGACAAGCTTAGAGCACTTAAGCTAGCCAATTCTTTTGTTTCTGATGCCATTGTTCATTTGACTAAACTAACGGCTAAAAATTCTGGTTTTGCTATTCAAGCGCGCAGGGCGCTATGGCTTAAATCATGGTCAGCTGACATTACTTCAAAGTCTAAGCTGCTTAACATTCCCTTCAAGGCGCAAACCCTATTCGGGCCTGGTTTGAAGGAGATGATTTCTCATATTACTGGAGGAAAAGGTCATGCCCTTCCTCAGGATAGGTCCAAATCAAGGGCTAGGGATAGGTCCAAACAGTCTAATTTTCGTGCCTTTCGAAACTTCAAGGCGAGTGCGGCATCAACTTCCTCTAATGCAAAACAAGAGGGAACTTTTGCCCAGTCCAAGTTGGTCTGGAGACCTAACCAGACCTGGAACAAAGGGAAGCAGGCCAAAAAGCCTGCTGCTGCCCCTAAGACAGCATGAAGTATCAGCCCCCATCCGGTAACGGATCTAGTAGGGGGCAGACTTTCGCTCTTCGCCCAGGCTTGGGCAAGATATGTCCAGGATCCCTGGGCGTTGGAAATTGTATCCCAGGGATATCTTCTGGACTTCAAAGCTTCTCCTCCAAAAGGGAGATTTCACCTTTCACAATTATCTACAAACCAGATAAAGAGAGAGGCATTTTTACACTGTGTTCAAGACCTCCTAGTTATGGTAGTGATCCACCCAGTTCCAAAGGAGGAACAGGGACAAGGATTCTATTCAAATCTGTTTGTGGTTCCCAAAAAAGAGGGAACCTTCAGACCAATCTTAGATCTCAAGATCTTAAACAAATTTCTCAGGGTCCCATCATTCAAGATGGAGACTATTCGTACCATCCTGCCTATGATCCATGAGGGTCAATACATGACTACAGTGGATTTAAAGGATGCGTATCTTCACATTCCGATACACAAAGATCATCATCGGTTTCTCAGGTTTGCCTTCCTAGACAGGCATTACCAATTTGTAGCTCTTCCATTTTGGTTAGCTATAGCCCCAAGAATCTTTACGAAGGTTCTGGGGTCACTTCTGGCGGTCCTAAGGCCGCGGGGCATAGCAGTGGCCCCTTATTTAGATGACATTCTGATACAGGCGTCAAATTTCCAAATTGCCAAGTCTCATACGGACATAGTTCTGGCATTTCTGAGGTCGCATGGGTGGAAGGTGAACGAAGAAAAGAGTTCTCTATCCCCTCTCACAAGAGTATCCTTTCTGGGAACTCTAATAGATTCTGTAGAAATGAGGATTTACCTGACAGAGACCAGGTTATCAAAACTTCTAAATTCCTGCCGTGTTCTTTATTCCACTCCTCGCCCTTCGGTGGCTCAGTGTATGGAAGTAATCGGCTTAATGGTAGCGGCAATGGACATAGTGCCGTTTGCCCGCCTACATCTCAGACCACTGCAACTCTGCATGCTCAGTCAGTGGAATGGGGATTACACAGATTTGTCCCCTCTACTAAATCTGGATCAAGAGACCAGGGATTCTCTTCTCTGGTGGCTATCTCGGGTACATCTGTCCAAAGGTATGACCTTTCGCAGGCCAGATTGGACAATTGTAATGACAGATGCCAGCCTTCTAGGCTGGGGGGCAGTCTGGAACTCCCTGAAGGCTCAGGGATCGTGGACTCAGGAGGAGACACTCCTTCCGATAAACATTCTGGAACTAAGAGCGATATTCAATGCTCTTCAGGCTTGGCCTCAGCTAGCGACAATGAGGTTCATAAGATTTCAGTCGGACAACATCACGACTGTGGCTTACATCAACCATCAAGGGGGAACAAGGAGTTCCCTAGCGATGTTAGAAGTCTTAAAGATAATTCGCTGGGCAGAGATTCACTCTTGCCACCTATCAGCTATCCATATACCAGGTGTAGAGAACTGGGAGGCGGATTTTCTAAGTCGACAGACTTTTCATCCGGGGGAGTGGGAACTTCATCCGGAGGTGTTTGCACAATTGATTCATCGTTGGGGCAAACCAGAACTGGATCTCATGTAGTCTCGCCAGAACGCCAAGCTTCCTTGTTACGGATCCAGGTCCAGGGTCCCCAAGGCAACGCTGATAGATGCTCTAGCAGCACCTTGGTCCTTCAACCTGCTTATGTGTTTCCACCGTTTCCTCTGCTCCCTCGTCTGATTGCCAAAATCAAGCAGGAGAGAGCATCGGTGATCTTGATAGCGCCTGCGTGGCCACGCAGGACTTGGTATGCAGATCTGGTGGACATGTCATCCTTTCCACCATGGACTCTGCCGCTGAGACAGGACCTTCTACTTCAAGGTCCTTTCAACCATCCAAATCTAATTTCTCTGAGGCTGACTGCCTGGAGATTGAACGCTTGATTTTATCAAAGCGTGGTTTCTCCGAGTCAGTCATTGACACCTTAATTCAGGCTCGAAAGCCTGTCACCAGGAAAATCTATCATAAGATATGGCGTAAATATCTTTATTGGGGTGAATCCAAGAAGGATTGGAGAAAGGATTGTCAGCTAGTTCCTTAAAAGGACAGATTTCTGCTCTGTCTATTCTTTTGCACAAGCGTCTGGCGGATATTCCAGACGTTCAGGCATTTTGTCAGGCTTTAGTTAGAATCAAGCCTGTGTTTAAACCTGTTGCTCCACCTTGGAGCTTAAATTTGGTTCTTAAAGTTCTTCAGGGGGTTCCGTTTGAACCTCTTCATTCCATAGACATCAAACTTTTATCTTGGAAAGTTCTTTTTTTGGTAGCTATTTCCTCGGCTCGTAGAGTTTCTGAGTTATCTGCCTTACAATGTGATTCTCCTTATCTGATCTTCCATGCAGATAAGGTAGTTCTGCGTACCAAACCTGGGTTTTTACCTAAGGTGGTATCTAATAAGAATATCAATCAGGAGATTTTTGTTCCATCATTGTGTCCTAATCCTTCTTCAAAGAAGGAACGTCTATTACACAATCTTGACGTGGTTCGTGCTTTAAAGTTTTATTTACAAGCTACTAAAGATTTTCGTCAAACATCTGCTTTGTTTGTTGTCTACTCTGGACAGAGGAGAGGCCAAAAGGCTTCGGCAACTTCTCTTTCTTTTTGGCTAAGGAGTATAATACGCTTAGCTTATGAGACTGCTGGACAGCAGCCTCCTGAAAGGATTACAGCTCATTCTACTAGAGCTGTGGCTTCCACATGGGCCTTTAAAAATGAGGCTTCTGTTGAACAGATTTGCAAGGCGGCGACTTGGTCTTCGCTTCATACCTTTTCAAAATACTATAAATTTGATACTTTTGCTTCTTCGGAGGCTATTTTTGGGAGAAAGGTTTTACAGGCAGTGGTACCTTCCGTTTAAGTACCTGCCTTGTCCCTCCCTTCATCCGTGTACTTTAGCTTTGGTATTGGTATCCCACAAGTAATGGATGATCCGTGGACTGGATACACCTTACAAGAGACAACATAATTTATGCTTACCTGATAAATTTATTTCTCTTGTGGTGTATCCAGTCCACGGCCCGCCCTGTCATTTTAAGGCAGGTATTTTTTAAATTTTAAACTACAGTCACCACTGCACCCTATGGTTTCTCCTTTCTCTGTTTGTTTTCGGTCGAATGACTGGATATGGCAGTTAGGGGAGGAGCTATATAGACAGCTCTGCTGTGGGTGTCCTCTTGCAACTTCCTGTTGGGAAGGAGAATATCCCACAAGTAATGGATGATCCGTGGACTGGATACACCACAAGATAAATAAATTTATCAGGTAAGCATAAATTGTTTTTTTAATCAGTTTACAGAGAGATTTTTTTTTATATGCATTCAACGTGATATCAGAATCTATTATCTTTTTAAGAGCTTTCAGCATCTGAGCCCAAAAAAGTTAAGTCTTGGACACATCCACCATATGTGAATGAGAAAGCTTTATTCACTACATCATGTCCAATATTCCTCAGAAGTTATGAGGTAGATCAGTTTTAGTCCTTTAGGGGTCAAATACCACTGGATAAAAACGTTAATAAACATTTCAAAACTGTTAACAGATAGAGAGGATTTGGCTGTCTTACAAAACAAGATTTCAATTTCTCCTGGGGTTATGCATAATAGAGTAAGTACCTCTAATGCTGAGGGTGTCTGTGACCTTGAGAAATCTTTTTTTTTTTTGTTTTGTTAGGATGAGCATTGCAAAATGCTGACGCTAGCTAGACTTACTAAAACAAATGTAAAGAGTTTAACTAATGTCTTGTTTATTGTTTGTTTGTTCCAATTTTCAGTTTTTTTTTTTTTTTTTTTTAATAAAGTGGTATTTCTGTTGGTAAATTGTTATCCCTAGATAAGTACTCAGTCGTTTTAGATATCCCAGTATACAGAACCTTCCAAATGTTGTGTATCAAATATTGTAGTATATCAAGGTAATTCCTAGTGAGTGAGTATTTCTCTTGTAAGGTGTATCCAGTCCACGGATCATCCATTACTTGTGGGATATTCTCCTTCCCAACAGGAAGTTGCAAGAGGACACCCACAGCAGAGCTGTCTATATAGCTCCTCCCCTAACTGCCATATCCAGTCATTCTCTTGCAACTCTCAACAAACATGGAGGTAGTAAGAGAGAAGTGGTGAAATGTAGCTGTTATTTTACTTCAATCAAAAGTTTATTATTTTTAAATGGTACCGGAGTTGTACTATTTTGTTCCAGGCAGAAAAATAGAAGAATCTGCCTGTGATTTCTATGATCTTAGCAGGTTGTAACTAAGATCCATTGCTGTTCTCACACATGACTGAAGAGAGAGATAACTTCAGCGGGGGAATGGCGTGCAGGTTATCCTGCTATGAGGTATGTGCAGTTAAGATTTTTCTAGAAGATGTGAATGCTAGAAAATGCTGCTGATGCCAAAATTATGTAAGGTAAGCCTGAATACAGTGATTTAATAGCGACTGGTATCATGCTTACTTTCTGAGGTAATACTCTTTTATATTTACAATATAAAACGTTTGCTGGCATGTTTAAACGTTTTTATATATACTTTGGTGATAAAACTTTATTGGGGCCTAGATTTTTCCACATGGCTGGCTTAAATTTGCCTAGAAACAGTTTCCTGAGGCTTTCCACTGTGTTACTATGAGTGGGAGGGGCCTAATTTAGCGCTTTTTTGCGCAGTAACTTTTACAGACTGAGACATCCAGCTTCCTCCAGGAGTCCCATGAATGCTATAGGACATCAATAAAGGACTCTTAGGCTTTCCAAAATCGTTTGTTGGGGAAGGTAGGCCCACAGCAAGGCTGTGGCAGTTTGGTGTGACTGTTAAAAAAACGTCTATATCGTTTTTTTGATCCGGGTTTTGAACTAAGGGGTTAATCATCCATTTGCAAGTGGGTGCAATGCTCTGTTAGCCTATTATACACACTGTAAAAATTTCGTTTGATTTACTGCCTTTTTTCACTGTTTTTCAAATTCTGACAAAATTTGTTTCTCCTAAAGGCACAGTACCGTTTATTATATTTGCTTGTTAACTTGATTTAAAGTGTTTTCCAAGCTTGCTAGTCTCATTTCTAGTCTGTACAAACATGTCTGATATAGAGGAAACTCCTTGTTCATTATGTTTAAAAGCCATTGTGGAGCCCCCTCTTAGAATGTGTACCAAATGTACTGATTTCACTTTAAGCAATAAAGATCATATTCTGTCTTTAAAAAATTTATCACCAGAGGAATCTGACGAGGGGGAAGTTATGCCGACTAACTCTCCCCACGTGTCAGATCCTTTGACTCCCGCTCAAGGGACTCACGCTCAAATGGCGCCAAGTACATCTAGGGCGCCCATAGCGTTTACTTTACAAGACATGGCGGCAGTCATGGATAATACACTGTCAGCGGTATTAGCCAGACTACCTGAATTTAGAGGAAAGCGAGATAGCTCTGGAGTTAGACGAAATACAGAGCATACTGACGCTTTAAGAGCTATGTCTGATACTGCTTCACAATATGCAGAAGCTGAAGAAGGAGAGCTTCTTTCTGTGGGTGATGTTTCTGACTCAGGGAAGATGATGCAACCTGATTCTGATATTTCTACATTTAAATTTAAGCTTGAACACCTCCGCGTGTTACTCAGGGAGGTTTTAGTTGCTCTTAATGACTGTGATACAATTGCAGTGCCAGAGAAATTTTGTAGACTGGATAAATACTATGCAGTGCCGGTGTGTACTGATGTTTTTCCAATACCTAAAAGGTTTACAGAAATTATTACTAAGAAATGGGATAGACCAGGTGTGCCGTTCTCTCCCCCTCCTATTTTTTGAAAAATGTTTCCAATAGACGCCACCACACGGGACTTATGGCAGACAGTTCCTAAGGTGGATGGAGCAGTTTCTACTCTAGCAAAGCGTACTACTATCCCTGTCGAGGACAGTTGTGCTTTCTTAGATCCAATGGATAAAAAGTTAGAGGGTTACCTTAAGAAAATGTTTATTCAACAAGGTTTTATTCTACAGCCCCTTGCATGCATTGCTCCTGTCATGCCCTTCCTCAGGATAGGTCCAAATCAAGGGCCAAACAGTCTAATTTTCGTGCCTTTCGAAACTTCAAGGCAAGTGCGGCATCAACTTCCTCTAATGCAAAACAAGAGGGAACTTTTGCTCAGTCCAAGACGGTCTGGAGACCTAACCAGACCTGGAACAAGGGTAAGCAGGCCAAAAAGCCTGCTGCTGCCTCTAAGACAGCATGAAGGAACGGCCCCCTATCCGGTAACGGATCTAGTAGGGGGCAGACTTTCGCTCTTCGCCCAGGCGTGGGCAAGAGATGTCCAGGATCCCTGGGCGTTGGAAATTATATCCCAGGGATATCTTCTGGATTTCAAGGCTTCCCCCCCAAAAGGGAGATTTCACCTTTCACAATTATCTGCAAACCAGATAAAGAGTGAGGCATTCTTACACTGTGAACAAGACCTCCTAGTTATGGGAGTGATCCATCCAGTTCCAAAGGAGGAACAGGGACAGGGATTTTACTCAAATCTGTTTGTAGTTCCCAAAAAAGAGGGAACCTTCAGACCAATTTTGGATCTAAAGATCTTAAACAAATTCCTCAGAGTTCCATCATTCAAGATGGAGACTATTCGTACCATCCTACCTATGATCCAGGAGGGTCAATACATGACTACAGTGGATTTAAAGGATGCTTATCTTCACATTCCGATACACAAAGATCATCATCGGTTTCTCAGGTTTGCCTTCCTAGACAGGCATTACCAGTTTGTAGCTCTTCCCTTTGGGTTAGCTACAGCCCCAAGAATTTTTACGAAGGTTCTGGGGTCGCTTCTGGCGGTCCTAAGGCCGCGGGGCATAGCAATGGCCCTTTATTTAGACGACATCCTGATTCAGGCGTCAAACTTCCAAATTGCCAAGTCTCATACGGACATAGTGTTGGCATTTCTGAGGTTGCATGGGTGGAAGGTGAACGAGGAAAAGAGTTCTCTATCCCCCCTTACAAGAGTTTCCTTCCTAGGGACTCTGATAGATTCTGTAGAAATGAAAATTTACCTGACGGAGTCCAGGTTATCAAAACTTCTAAATTCCTGCCGTGTTCTTTATTCCATTCCTCGCCCTTCGGTGGCTCAGTGCATTGAAGTAATCGGCTTAATGGTAGCGGCAATGGACATAGTGCCGTTTGCACACCTACATCTCAGACCGCTGCAACTCTGCATGCTCAGTCAGTGGAATGGGGATTACACAGATTTGTCCCCTCTACTAAATCTGGATCAAGAGACCAGGGATTCTCTTCTCTGGTGGCTATCTCGGGTCCATCTGTCCAAAGGTATGACCTTTCGCAGGCCAGATTGGACAATTGTAACGACAGATGCCAGCCTTCTAGGTTGGGGTGCAGTCTGGAACTCCCTGAAGGCTCAGGGATCGTGGACTCAGGAGGAGTCACTCCTTCCAATAAACATTCTGGAACTAAGAGCGATATTCAATGCTCTTCAGGCTTGGCCTCATCTAGCGACAATGAGGTTCATCAGATTTCAGTCGGACAACATCGCGACTGTGGCTTACATCAACCATCAAGGGGGAACAAGGAGTTCCCTAGCGATGTTAGATGTCTCAAAGATAATTCGCTGGGCAGAGATTCACTCTTGCCACCTATCAGCTATCCATATCCCAGGTGTAGAGAACTGGGAGGCGGATTTTCTAAGTCGACAGACTTTTCATCCGGGCGAGTGGGAACTCCATCTGGAGGTGTTTGCACAATTGATTCATCGTTGGGGCAGACCAGAACTGGATCTCATGGCGTCTCGCCAGAACGCCAAGCTTCCTTGTTACGGATCCAGGTCCAGGGACCCCAAGGCAACGCTGATAGATGCTCTAGCAGCGCCTTGGTCCTTCAACCTGGCTTATGTGTTTCCACCGTTTTCTCTGCTCCCTTGTCTGATTGCCAAAATCAAGCAGGAGAGAGCATCGGTGATCTTGATAGCGCCTGCGTGGCCACTCAGGACTTGGTATGCAGATCTGGTGGACATGTCATCCTTTCCACCATGGACTCTGCCGCTGAGACAGGACCTTCTACTTCAAGGTCCTTTCAACCATCCAAATCTAATTTCTCTGAGGCTGACTGCCTGGAGATTGAACGCTTGATTTTATCAAAGCGTGGTTTCTCCGAGTCCGTCATTGATACCTTAATTCAGGCACGAAAGCCTGTCACCAGGAAAATCTATCATAAGATATGTCGTAAATATCTTTATTGGTGTGAATCCAAGGGCTACTCATGGAGTAAGGTCAGGATTCCCAGGATATTATCTTTTCTCCAAGAAGGATTGGAGAAAGGATTGTCAGCTAGTTCCTTAAAGGGACAGATTTCTGCACTATCTATTCTTTTGCACAAACGTCTGGCGGATGTCCCAGACATTCAGGCATTTTGTCAGGCTTTAGTTAGAATCAAGCCTGTGTTTAAACCTGTTGCTCCACCATGGAGTTTAAATTTGATTCTTAAAGTTCTTCAGGGTGTTCTGTTTGAACCTCCTTATTCCATAGATGTCAAACTTTTATCTTGGAAAGTTCTTTTTTTGGTAGCTATTTCCTCGGCTCGTAGAGTTTCCGAGTTATCTGCCTTACAATGTGATTCTCCTTATCTGATCTTCCATGCAGATAAGGTAGTTCTGCATACCAAACCTGGGTTTTTACCTAAGGTGATATCTAATAAGAATATCAATCAAGAGATTGTTGTTCCCTCTTTGTTTCCTAATCCTTCTTCAAAGAAGGAAGTCTATTACACAATCTGGACGTGGTTCGTGCTTTAAAGTTTTACTTACAAGCTACTAAAGATTTTCGTCAAACATCTGCTTCTGTTTGTTGTCTACTCTGGACAGAGGAGAGGTCAAAAGGCTTCGGCAACTTCTCTTTCTTTTTGGCTAAAAAGCATAATCCGCTTAGCCTATGAGACTGCTGGCCAGCAGCCTCCAGAAAGGATTACAGCTCATTCTACTAGAGCTGTGGCTTCCACATGGGCCTTTAAAAATGAGGCTTCTGTTGAACAGATTTGCAAGGCAGCGACTTGGTCTTTGCTTCATACTTTTTCAAAATTCTACAAATTTGATACTTTTGCTTCTTCGGAGGCTATTTTTGGGAGAAAGGTTTTACAGGCAGTGGTACCTTCCGTTTAAGTACCTGCCTTGTCCCTCCCTTCATCCGTGTACTTTAGCTTTGGTATTGGTATCCCACAAGTAATGGATGATCCGTGGACTGGATACACCTTACAAGAGACCACATAATTTATGCTTACCTGATAAATTTATTTCTCTTGTGGTGTATCCAGTCCACGGCCCGCCCTGTCATTTTAAGGCAGGTATTTTTTAAATTTTAAACTACAGTCACCACTGCACCCTATGGTTTCTCCTTTCTCTGTTTGTTTTCGGTCGAATGACTGGATATGGCAGTTAGGGGAGGAGCTATATAGACAGCTCTGCTGTGGGTGTCCTCTTGCAACTTCCTGTTGGGAAGGAGAATATCCCACAAATAATGGATGATCCGTGGACTGGATACACCACAAGAGAAATAAATTTATCAGGTAAGCATAAATTATGTTTTTAAGTACATGCAAGATACATAGTAAGACATTTATATTTATCAAACATATATGTCCTATCCATGAGTGCCGGGTAATAGCTTGCTTGATAGCAGTATATAATATATAAAAAATAATGTTGATAGAAATATTAAGTTGTTACATTTTTCTGAAGTATTTTTGATCTATATTTAATGACAGTATTTTGTAAATTCTGCAAAGAGATTAAGAGACATTCTGATTTATTAATATATTCACTAAGAAGTTTATAATTCATCTAACAATACAGGAAACAAAAGCACAGTTAAGGAAGTCATTAAAATCATTTTATTTGCAGAAAGTTAAACTTTACAAGTTGGTTAGTCAACATCAGTCCCTTTCATCAGATATTTGTTCTTGCTTATGCTAGCAGTGAGTGCCCTAGTTGCTAAAGTGAAAAGAACTGGGGAAAGAGGACATCTTTGCCTTGTCTCATTTTTTATATTAAATGCATCAGCTAGAAAGCCACTTAAAAGGGACAGTCTAGTTAAAATTAAACTTGATTCAGATAGGGCATGCAATTTTAAACAACTTTCCAATTAACTTTTATCATTAAATTTGCTTTGTTCTTTTGGTATTCTGTGTTAAAAGATAAACCTAGGTAGGCTCATATGCTAATTTCTAAGCCCTTGAAGGTCGCCTCTTGTTTCAGTGCATTTTTACAGTTTTTCACAGCTAGACTGCGCTAGTTCAAGTTTTTCATATAGATATCATTGTGCTCACTCCTGTGGAATTATTTATGAGTCAGCACTGACAAGTCTATCAAAAGAACTGTGATAAGGGGGCAGTCTGCAGAAGCTTAGATACAAGGTAATCACAGAGGTAAAAATGTATTAATAACATTGTTGGTTATGCAAAACTGGGGAATGGGTAATAAAGGGATTATCTATCTTTTTAAACAATAATCTTTTTGAAGTAGACTGTGCCTTTTTAAAATGCTTTGTGTTATGCCTTGTAATATATTTTCAGACAATACCACTAAAATGCTGTTTTCTTTCTGCAGTGTTATTTATTCGCATACAGCACAAGCTGGAGGAACGTCAAATCTTTCTTGGCCTTTGGATTAATCTGTCTATGTAATATGTATCTACATGAACTTCGCACCCTTTGGCAGCTTTTCTTCCATGTTACAGTAGGGGCTTTTATAACACTACAAATACGATTTAGGCAGCCACAAAGCAAGTCTCCAGATTACAACGTCTAAGAGGAGCAAATAGGAGAGTATTCCATACAGTTCCACTCGGGGAAGGACATTTTATTTTATCCTGATAACGGGCTGCCTGTTTTTTTTTTTGCACCTAAATTAAGAAGTGTTCTGCTGCCTATCCACTGGATCAAACAGTATTCAATTCACCTGGCACAGGGATGTTTACTACTATGTTTTTGTTGGTATAAGATTTTCTTTTGTTATTGCCTTTGTAAGGCAGTGGTGTTCTAAATAAAACAATGCTGTATAAACTGGCTACTTGTGGGAAATGTTGTCTAGATAAATGTTGTTTGATTTATAACATTTTTGTTAATCCTACCTCAAGTTTCATCTCAAGCCACAAATAACATAGACGATTGTGAGATGAATGTATAAAGGTTATTAAAGTTAACTTTTTTCTGTATGTGTATTATGTATCGGCAGCTTTTTATGTATGCGCAGTATGTATCAGCAGCTTTGTATGTATGTGCAGTATGTATCAGTAGAGTTTATATATGTGCAGTGCAGTATGTATCAGCAGCTGTTATATATGTGCAGTATGTATCAGCAGTGTTTATATATGTGCAGTATGTATCAGCAGCGTTTATATATGTGCAGTATGTATCAGCAGCTGTTATATATGTGCAGTATGTATCAGCAGTGTTTATATATGTGCAGTATGTATCAGCAGCATTTATATATGTGCAGTATGTATCAGCAGCTGTTATATTTGTGCAGTATGTATCAGCAGTGTTTATATATGTGCAGTATGTATCAGTAGTGTTTATATATGTGCAGTATGTATCAGCAGTGTTTATATATGTTCAGTATGTATTAGCAGCATTTATATATGTGCAGTATGTATCAGCAGTGTTTATATATGTGCAGTATGTATCAGCAGTGTTTTTATATGTGCAGTATGTATCAGCAGTGTTTATATATGTGCAGTATGTATCAGCAGCATTTATATCTGTGCAGTATGTATCAGCAGTGTTTATATATGTGCAGTATGTATCAGCAGTGTTTATATATGTGCAGTATGTATCAGTAGCATTTATATATGTGCAGTATGTATTAGCAGCGTTTATATATATATATATATATATATATATATATATATATATATATATATATATATATATATGTGCAGTATGTATCAGCAGCATTTATATATGTGCAGTATGTATTAGCAGCATTTATATATATATATATATATATATATATATATATATGTTCAGTATGTATTAGCAGCATTTATATATGTGCAGTATGTATTAGCAGCACTTATATATATATATATATATGTGTGTGCAGTATGTATCAGCAGCATTTATATATGTGCAGTATGTATCAGCAGCAGTTATATATGTGCAGTATACATCAGCAGCATTTATATATGTGCAGTATGTATTAGCAGCATTTATATATATATATATATATATATGTGCAGTATGTATCAGCAGCGTTTATATATGTGCAGTATGTATCAGAAGAGTTTATATATGTGCAGTATGTATCAGCAGCGTTTATATATGTGCAGTATGTATCAGCAGCTTTTATATATGTGCAGTATGTATCAGTAGCTTTTTATATATGTGCAGTATGTATCAGCAGCGTTTATATATGTGCAGTATGTATCAGTAGCTTTTTATATATGTGCAGTATGTATCAGTAGCTTTTTATATATGTGCAGTATGTATCAGCAGCATTTATATATATATATATATATGTGCAGTATGTATCAGCAGCGTTTATATATGTGCAGTATGTATCAGAAGAGTTTATATATGTGCAGTATGTATCAGCAGCGTTTATATATGTGCAGTATGTATCAGCAGCTTTTATATATGTGCAGTATGTATCAGTAGCTTTTTATATATGTGCAGTATGTATCAGCAGCGTTTATATATGTGCAGTATGTATCAGTAGCTTTTTATATATGTGCAGTATGTATCAGTAGCTTTTTATATATGTGCAGTATGTATCAGCAGCGTTTATATATGTGCAGTATGTATCAGCAGCTTTTATGTATGTGCAGTATGTATCAGCAGTGTTTATATATGTTCAGTATGTATTCGCAGCATTTATATATGTGCAGTATGTATCAGCAGTGTTTATATAAGTGCAGTATGTATCAGCAGTGTTTATATATGTGCAGTATGTATTCGCAGCATTTATATATGTGCAGTATGTATCAGCAGTGTTTATATATGTGCAGTATGTATCAGCAGTGTTTATATATGTGCAGTATGTATCAGCAGTGTTTATATATGTGCAGTATGTATTCGCAGCATTTATATATGTGCAGTATGTATCAGCAGTGTTTATATATGTGCAGTATGTATCAGCATATACATGTACTACAGGTACATAGATGATATTGTTATGATTTGGGAGGGAGAGTCCAAAGAAATAGAGAGTTTTATAGAACATATGAATTCTAATAACTATAATCTAGAATTCACATATACACAATCCAAGACAGAGATTAGTTTCTTGGATTTAACATTATTTGTAGATAAAAATAAAATAGCAGTAAAAAATTTCAGAAAAGAAACTGATAGAAATGGTTTACTAAACGCAAGAAGTGGTCACTATAAACAGTGGAAGAACAACATACCACTTGGTCAATACCAGCGCATTAGGCGCAATTGTACTAATGATAATGATTATAACCACGAAGCTGATATTTTAACTAAAACGTTTTTAGACAAAGGGTATAATAATGAGCTCCTTCTAACAATGAAAAACAAGGTGGATTTGATGGACAGAAAACACCTATTGGAGAAAATAAACAGTAAGAAGGTCACTGAACATGTAGTGGAGAATAAAAATCCAAAATTTATCACAAGATATAATAACCAACATTATAGGATCAAAGATATATTGAACAAACACTGGAATGTGTTGCAATTAGACCCCATCCTAAAGAAATCACTGGGAGAAAAACCAGAAATGGTATTTAGGAAGAATAGAGATTTAAAAAATATTTTGGCCCCTAGCAAACTTCGGAGTAGACCTCCAGTAAAGATATCAAACTGGGGGACTAGTACAGGTACATTTAAATGTAAAAAGAAAGATTGTGTAATGTGTCCCCATATACCCAGTAATCACAATGTTATTGAAAATTTTGATAATTCGAAAAAGTTTTCCAACAAAGATAGGTGTACCTGTATGAGCACCCATGTGGTATATCACCTTAAGTGTAAATGCATTTATATTTATGTAGGTAGAACGAAAAGAAAAATAAAGTACCGTTTTAGGGAACACCTAAATAATATTGATAAAGGTCTTGAAACTCATAGTGTCTCCCAGCATTTTAAACAGGCACACAATTGTGATCCTAAGAATTTAGAAATTAAAGTTATAGAATGGGTCCCTCCAAATGTATGGGACACTAATAGGCTGCTTAAATTACGGCAACGAGAAACATTCTGGATTAAAAAGTTGGATTGCCTTTACCCACAGGGGTTAAATATTGATTTAGACATACAGGCCTTTTTAACTTAAGGTGTTAATAGGGGTGAAGTCCATTTTATATTTTTTATTGTAATTTATCCTATATTTTATCATACATTTTTATGCTTTTAATTATGATATTTATTGTTATATTTAAACGAAATTATTTTTTTATATATTTATAGATGATCTATGTATTTTACATCAATAATAGTGGTTTTTAAGAAGTTATAGGTAAGCATATATTTTTTTTCTGATGAATATTTTTTGAATCATATTGGTATGCAAATGAGCTCATACAATGTAATATCTATGTAGGTAAACTTATGCAACTAATAATTTGTTATATCAATTATGGCATGTATACTTAGCTCTCTAATATAATTTTAGGAGGCAATGAAATAGTTAATTATTAAATACTGGTTGCCACCTCCTATAAAAGGCAGGAAGTCGGTGAATAGTAACACTCTTGAAAAAGTTCCAGCACGGAACGAAACGTACGTCGAGTGAGGGGGCAGTAATATTGCTCTTTACATAATTTGTTCAAATCCAGTGAAGCCGCCTTTTGTTGTGTATTTCTTGTGATCGATTTACACTCAGCGGGCTGAGGATACCTCGTTATGCATGGCTAATATGCCTTTGTATGGTCCAGTTTAAATATTTTTCTTCCCTGTGTCAAAGAGACTTAATACTCTATTGGGAGAAGGATTCTAACAACCTTCGTGAACCAACCAATAGCGGAGGGTTGAGTTACGGAAGTGACTACCGGATTGGTTAAATCCCAACACACCTACAGATAGCTGGGTCACTGACGCCGCACGCCACGCTAGTAAAGCAGGAGGAAAAGAGAACTCATCGGGTGATATTATACACCGCATGTTTTAATCTTTTAAATTGTGAGTGTGATTCTTATGTGTGTTTTATGTTAATTACTTAATATATTGGTACAGACAGTCTGCACTTAGATGCGTTTTTGGGCGCTCTTTTTTTCTCTATTTTTCTTTTAGGTTATGTATCAGCAGTGTTTATATATGTGCAGTATGTATCAGCAGCATTTATATCTCTGCAGTATGTATCAGTAGCATTTATATATGTGCAGTATGTATTAGCAGCGTTTATATATATATGTGCAGTATGTATCAGCAGCATTTATATATGTGCAGTATGTATTAGCAGCATTTATATATGTGCAGTGCAGTATGTATTAGCAGCGTTTATATATGTGCAGTATGTATCAGCAGCATTTATATATGTTCAGTATGTATCAACAGCGTTTATATATGTGCAGTATGTATCAGCAGCGTTTATATATGTGCAGTGCAGTATGTATCAGCAGTGTTTATATATGTGCAGTATGTATCAGCAGCGTTTATATATGTGCAGTATGTATCAGCAGCTTTTTATGTATGTGCAGTATGTATCAACAGCGTTTATATATGTGCAGTATGTATCAGCAGCGTTTATATATGTGCAGTGCAGTATGTATCAGCAGTGTTTATATATGTGCAGTATGTATCAGCAGCGTTTATATATGTGCAGTATGTATCAGCAGCTTTTTATGTATGTGCAGTATGTATCAACAGCGTTTATATATGTGCAGTATGTATCAGCAGCTTTTTATGTATGTGCAGTATGTATCAACAGCGTTTATATATGTTCAGTATGTATTAGCAGCGTTTATATATGTGCAGTATGTATTAGCAGTGTTTATATATGTGCAGTGAAGTATGTATTAGCAGCGTTTATATATGTGCAGTGCAGTATGTATTAGCAGCGTTTATATATGTGCAGTATGTATCAGCAGCGTTTATATATGTGCAGTATGTATTACCAGCGTTTATATATGTGCAGTGCAGTATGTATTAGCAGCGTTTATATATGTGCAGTATGTATTAGCAGTGTTTATATATGTGCAGTGCAGTATGTATTAGCAGCGTTTATATATGTGCAGTATGTATTAGCAGCGTTTATATATGTGCAGTATGTATTAGCAGCGTTTATATATGTGCAGTGCAGTATGTATTAGCAGCGTTTATATATGTGCAGTATGTATTAGCAGCGTTTATATATGTGGAGTGCAGTATGTATTAGCAGTGTTTATATATGTGCAGTATGTATCAGTAGTTTTTATATATGTGCAGTATGTATTAGCTTTTATATATGTGCAGTATGTATTAGCAGCTTTTATATATGTGCAGTATGTATCAGCAGCTTTTTATGTATGTGCAGTATGTATTAGCAGCTTTTATATATGTGCAGTATGTATCAGCAGCGTTTATATATGTGCAGTGCAGTATGTATCAGCAGCATTTATATATGTGCAGTATGTATCAGCAGCGTTTATATATGTGCAGTATGTATCAGCAGCGTTTATATATGTGCAGTGCAGTATGTATCAGCAGCATTTATATATGTGCAGTATGTATCATCAGCTTTTATGTATGTTCAGTATGTTTTAGCAGCGTTTATATATGTGCAGTATGTATCAGCAGCATTTATATATGTGCAGTATGTATCAGCAGCATTTATATATGTGCAGTATGTATCAGCAGCGTATATATATGTGCAGTATGTATTAGCAGCTTTTATATATGTGCAGTATGTATCAGCAGCTTTTATATATGTGCAGTATGCATCAGCAGCGTATATATATGTGCAGTATGTATTAGTAGAGTTTATATATGTGCAGTATGTATCAGCAGCTTTTATATATGTGCAGTATGTATTAGCAGCGTTTATATATGTGCAGTGCAGTATTTATCAGCAGCGTTTATATATGTGCAGTATATATCAGCAGCATTTTTATATTTGCAGTATGTATCAACAGCATTTATGTATGTGCAGTATGTATCAGCAGCGTTTATATATGTGCAGTATGTATCAGCAGCATTTATATATGTTCAGTATGTATCAACAGCGTTTATATATGTGCAGTATGTATCAGCAGCGTTTATATATGTGCAGTGCAGTATGTATCAGCAGTGTTTATATATGTGCAGTATGTATCAGCAGCGTTTATATATGTGTAGTATGTATCAGCAGCTTTTTATGTATGTGCAGTATGTATCAACAGCGTTTATATATGTGCAGTATGTATCAGCAGCGTTTATATATGTGCAGTGCAGTATGTATCAGCAGTGTTTATATATGTGCAGTATGTATCAGCAGCGTTTATATATGTGCAGTATGTATCAGCAGCTTTTTATGTATGTGCAGTATGTATCAACAGCGTTTATATATGTGCAGTATGTATTAGCAGCGTTTATATATGTGCAGTATGTATCAGCAGCTTTTTATGTATGTGCAGTATGTATCAACAGCGTTTATATATGTTCAGTATGTATTAGCAGCGTTTATATATGTGCAGTATGTATTAGCAGTGTTTATATATGTGCAGTGAAGTATGTATTAGCAGTGTTTATATATGTGCAGTGCAGTATGTATTAGCAGCGTTTATATATGTGCAGTATGTATCAGCAGCGTTTATATATGTGCAGTATGTATTACCAGCGTTTATATATGTGCAGTGCAGTATGTATTAGCAGCGTTTATATATGTGCAGTATGTATTAGCAGTGTTTATATATGTGCAGTGCAGTATGTATTAGCAGCGTTTATATATGTGCAGTATGTATTAGCAGCGTTTATATATGTGGAGTGCAGTATGTATTAGCAGTGTTTATATATGTGCAGTATGTATTAGCTTTTATATATGTGCAGTATGTATTAGCAGCTTTTATATATGTGCAGTATGTATCAGCAGCTTTTTATGTATGTGCAGTATGTATTAGCAGCTTTTATATATGTGCAGTATGTATCAGCAGCGTTTATATATGTGCAGTGCAGTATGTATCAGCAGCATTTATATATGTGCAGTATGTATCAGCAGCGTTTATATATGTGCAGTATGTATCAGCAGCGTTTATATATGTGCAGTGCAGTATGTATCAGCAGCATTTATATATGTGCAGTATGTATCATCAGCTTTTATGTATGTTCAGTATGTTTTAGCAGCGTTTATATATGTGCAGTATGTATCAGCAGCATTTATATATGTGCAGTATGTATCAGCAGCGTTTATATATGTGCAGTATGTATTAGCAGCTTTTATATATGTGCAGTATGTATCAGCAGCTTTTATATATGTGCAGTATGCATCAGCAGCTTTTTATGTATGTGCAGTATGTATCAGTAGAGTTTATATATGTTCAGTATGTATCAGCAGCATTTATATATGTGCAGTATGTATCAGCAGCTTTTATATATGTGCAGTATGTATTAGCAGCGTTTATATATGTGCAGTGCAGTATTTATCAGCAGCGTTTATATATGTGCAGTATATATCAGCAGCATTTTTATATTTGCAGTATGTATCAGCAGCATTTATGTATGTGCAGTATGTATCAGCAGCGTTTATATATGTGCAGTATGTATCAGCAGCGTTTATATATGTGCAGTGCAGTATGTATCAGCAGCATTTATATATGTGCAGTATGTATCAGCAGTGTTTATATATGTTCAGTATGTATTAGCAGCGTTTATATATGTGCAGTATGTATCAGCAGCTTTTTATATATGTTCAGTATGTATCAGCAGCGTTTATATATGTGCAGTATGTATCAGCAGTGTTTATATATGTGCAGTGCAGTATGTATCAGCAGTGTTTATATATGTGCAGTATGTATCAGCAGTGTTTACATATGTGCAGTATGTATCAGCAGCGTTTATATATGTGCAGTATGTATCAGCAGTGTTTATATATGTGAAGTATGTATCAGCAGCTTTTTATGTATGTTCAGTATGTATTAGCAGCTTTTTATGCATGTTCAGTATGTATTAGCAATGTTTATAAATGTGCAGTATATATCAGCAGCTTTTTATATATGTGCAGTATATATCAGCAGAGTTGATATATGTGCAGTATGTATTAGCAGCGTTTATATATGTGCAGTGCAGTATGTATTAGCAGCGTTTATATATGTGCAGTATGTATCAGCAGAGTTGATATATGTGCAGTATGTATCAGCAGCGTTTATATATGTGCAGTATGCATCAGCAGCTTTTTATGTATGTTCAGTACAGTGAGTGCAGAATTATTAGGCATATGAGTATTTTGACCACATCATCCTCTTTATGCATGTTGTCTTAGTCCAAGCTGTATAGGCTCGAAAGCCTACTACCAATTAAGCATATTAGGTAATGTGCATCTCTGTAATGAGAAGGGGTGTGGTCTAATGACATCAACACCCTATATCAGGTGTACATAATTATTAGGCAACTTCCTTTCCTTTGGCAAAATGGGTCAAAAGAAGGACTTGACAGGCTCAGAAAAGTCAAAAATAGTGAGATATCTTGCAGAGGGATGCAGCACTCTTAAAATTGCAAAGCTTCTGAAGCGTGATCATCGAACAATCAAGCGTTTCATTCAAAAGTCAACAGGGTCGCAAGAAGCGTGTGGAAAAACCAAGGCGCAAAATAACTGCCCATGAACTGAGAAAAGTCAAGAGTGCAGCTGCCAAGATGCCACTTGCCACCAGTTTGGCCATATTTCAGAGCTTCAACATCACTGGAGTGCCCAAAAGCACAAGGTGTGCAATACTCAGAGACATGGCCAAGGTAAGAAAGGCTGAAAGACGACCACCACTGAACAAGACACACAAGCTGAAACGTCAAGACTGGGCCAAGAAATATCTCAAGACTGATTTTTCTAAGGTTTTATGGACTGATGAAATGAGAGTGAGTCTTGATGGGCCAGATGGATGGGCCCGTGGCTGGATTGGTAAAGGGCAGAGAGCTCCAGTCCGACTCAGACGCCAGCAGGGTGGAGGTGGAGTACTGGTTTGGGCTGGTATCATCAAAGATGAGCTTGTGGGGCCTTTTCGGGTTGAGGATGGAGTCAAGCTCAACTCCCAGTCCTACTGCCAGTTTCTGGAAGATACCTTCTTCAAGCAGTGGTACAGGAAGAAGTCTGCATCCTTCAAGAAAAACATGATTTTCATGCAGGACAATGCTCCATCACACGCGTCCAAGTACTCCACAGCGTGGCTGGCAAGAAAGGGTATAAAAGAAGAAAATCTAATGACATGGCCTCCTTGTTCACCTGATCTGAACCCCATTGAGAACCTGTGGTCCATCATCAAATGTGAGATTTACAAGGAGGGAAAACAGTACACCTCTCTGAACAGTGTCTGGGAGGCTGTGGTTGCTGCTGCACGCAATGTTGATGGTGAACAGATCAAAACACTGACAGAATCCATGGATGGCAGGCTTTTGAGTGTCCTTGCAAAGAAAGGTGGCTATATTGGTCACTGATTTGTTTTTGTTTTGTTTTTGAATGTCAGAAATATATATTTGTTAATGTTGAGATGTTATATTGGTTTCACTGGTAAAAAATAAATAATTGAAATGGGTATATATTTGTTTTTTGTTAAGATGCCTAATAATTATGCACCGTAATAGTCACCTGCACACACAGATATCCCCCTAAAATAGCTAAAACTAAAAACAAACTAAAAACTACTTCCAAAACTATTCAGCCTTGATATTAATGAGATTTTTGGGTTCATTGAGAACATGGTTGTTGTTCAATAATAAAATTAATCCTCAAAAATACAACTTGCCTAATAATTCTGCACTCCCTGTATGTATTAGCAGCGTTTATATATGTGCAGTGCAGTATGTATCAGCAGCATTTATATATGTGCAGTATGTATTAGCAGCGTTTATATATGTGCAGTATGTATCAGCAGCATTTATATATGTGCAGTATGTATTAGCAGCGTTTATATATGTGCAGTGCAGTATGTATCAGCAGCATTTATATATGTGCAGTATGTATTAGCAGCGTTTATATATGTGCAGTATGTATTAGCAGCGTTTATATATGTGCAGTATGTATTAGCAGCGTTTATATATGTGCAGTATGTATCAGCAGCGTTTATATATGTGCAGTATGTATTAGCAGCATTTATATATGTGCAGTATGTATTAGCAGCGTTTATATATGTGCAGTATGTATTAGCAGCGTTTATATATGTGCAGTATGTATCAGCAGCGTTTATATATGGGCAGTGCAGTATGTATCAGCAGCGTTTATGTGCAGTATGTATCAGCAGCATTTATATATGTGCAGTATGTATCAGCAGTGTTTCTATATTTGCAGTATGTATCAGCAGTGTTTCTATATTTGCAGTATGTATCAGCTGCGTTTATATATGCAGAGTAAGTATCATCAGCTTTTATGTATGTGCAGTATGTATTAGCAGCGTTTTATATATGTGCAGTATGTATCAGCAGCGTTTTATATATGTGCAGTATGTATCAGCAGCGTTTATATACAGGGAGTGCAGAATTATTAGGCAAATGAGTATTTTGACCACATCATCTTCTTTATGCATGTTGTCTTACTCCAAGCTGTATAGGCTCGAAAGCCTACTACCAATTAAGCATATTAGGTGATGTGCATCTCTGTAATGAGAAGGGGTGTGGTCTAATGACATCAACACCCTATATCAGGTGTGCATAATTATTAGGCAACTTCCTTTCCTTTGGCAAAATGGGTCAAAAGAAGGACTTGACAGGCTCAGAAAAGTCAAAAATAGTGAGATATCTTGCAGAGGGATGCAGCACTCTTAAAATTGCAAAGCTTCTGAAGCGTGATCATCGAACAATCAAGCGTTTCATTCAAAATAGTCAACAGGGTCGCAAGAAGCGTGTGGAAAAACCAAGGCGCAAAATAACTGCCCATGAACTGAGAAAAGTCAAGCGTGCAGCTGCCAAGTTGCCACTTGCCACCAGTTTGGCCATATTTCAGAGCTGCAACATCACTGGAGTGCCCAAAAGCACAAGGTGTGCAATACTCAGAGACATGGCCAAGGTAAGAAAGGCTGAAAGACGACCACCACTGAACAAGACACACAAGCTGAAACGTCAAGACTGGGCCAAGAAATATCTCAAGACTGATTTTTCTAAGGTTTTATGGACTGATGAAATGAGAGTGAGTCTTGATGGGCCAGATGCATGGGCCCGTGGCTGGATTGGTAAAGGGCAGAGAGCTCCAGTCCGACTCAGACGCCAGCAAGGTGGAGGTGGAGTACTGGTTTGGGCTGGTATCATCAAAGATGAGCTTGTGGGGCCTTTTCGGGTTGAGGATGGAGTCAAGCTCAACTCCCAGTCCTACTGCCAGTTTCTGGAAGACATCTTCTTCAAGCAGTGGTACAGGAAGAAGTCTGCATCCTTCAAGAAAAACATGATTTTTCATGCAAGACAATGCTCCATCACACGCATCCAAGTAATCCGCAGCGTGGCTGGCAAGAAAGGGTATAAAAGAAGAAAATCTAATGACATGGCCTCCTTGCTCACCTGATCTGAACCCCATTGAGAACCTGTGGTCCATCATCAAATGTGAGATTTACAAGGAGGGAAAACAGTACACCTCTCTGAACAGTGTCTGGGAGGCTGTGGTTGCTGCTGCACGCAATGTTGATGGTGAACAGATCAAAACACTGACAGAATCCATGGATGGCAGGCTTTTGAGTGTCATTGCAAAGAAATGTGGCTATATTGGTCACTGATTTGTTTTTGTTTTGTTTTTGAATGTCAGAAATGTATATTTGTGAATGTTCAGATGTTATATTGGTTTCACTGGTAAAAATAAATAATTGAAATGGGTATATATTTGTTTTTTGTTAAGTTGCCTAATAATTATGCTCAGTAATAGTCACCTGCACACACAGATATCCCCCTAAAATAGCTATAACTAAAAACAAACTAAAAACTACTTCCAAAACTATTCAGCTTTGATATTAATGAGTTTTTTGGGTTCATTGAGAACATGGTTGTTGTTCAATAATAAAATTAATCCTCAAAAATACAACTTGCCTAATAATTCTGCACTCCCTGTATGTGCAGTATATATCAGCAGCATTTTTATATTTGCAGTATGTATCAGCAGCATTTATGTATATGCAGTATGTATCAGAAGCATTTATATATGTGCAGTATGTATCAGCAGCGTTTATATATGTGCAATGCAGTATGTATCAGCAGCGTTTATATATGTGCAATGCAGTATGTATCAGCAGCATTTATATATGTGCAATATGTATCAGCAGTGTTTATATATGTTCAGTATGTATTAGCAGCGTTTATATATGTGCAGTATGTATCAGTAGAGTTTATATATGTGCAGTATGTATCAGCAGTGTTTATATATGTGCAGTATGTATCAGTAGAGTTTATATATGTGCAGTATGTATCAGCAGCATTTATATATGTTCAGTATGTATCAACAGCGTTTATATATGTGCAGTATGTATCAGCAGCGTTTATATATGTGCAGTGCAGTATGTATCAGCAGTGTTTATATATGGGCAGTATGTATCAGCAGCTTTTTATGTATGTGCAGTATGTATTAGCAGCGTTTATATATGTGCAGTATGTATTAGCAGTGTTTATATATGTGCAGTGAAGTATGTATTAGCAGCGTTTATATATGTGCAGTATGTATTAGCAGTGTTTATATATGTGCAGTGCAGTATGTATTAGCAGCGTTTATATATGTTCAGTATGTATTAGCAGCGTTTATATATGTGCAGTGAAGTATGTATTAGCAGCGTTTATATATGTGCAGTATATATTAACAGCGTGTATATATGTGAAGTATGTATTAGCAGTGTTTATATATGTGCAGTATGTATCAGTAGCTTTTATATATGTGCAGTATGTATTAGCTTTTATATATGTGCAGTATGTATTAGCAGCTTTTATATATGTGTAGTATGTATCAGCAGCTTTTTATGTATGTGCAGTATGTATTAGCAGCTTTTATATATGTGCAGTATGTATCAGCAGCGTTTATATATGTGCAGTATGTATCAGCAGCGTTTATATATGTGCAGTGCAGTATGTATCAGCAGCATTTATATATGTGCAGTATGTATCATCAGCTTTTATGTATGTTCAGTATGTTTTAGCAGCGTTTATATATGTGCAGTATGTATCAGCAGTGTTTATATATGTGCAGTGCAGTATGTATCAGCAGCATTTATATATGTGCAGTATGTATCAGCAGCGTTTATATATGTGCAGTATGTATTAGCAGCTTTTATATATGTGCAGTATGTATTAGCAGCGTTTATATATGTGCAGTATGTATCAGCAGTGTTTACATATGTGCAGTGCAGTATGTATCAGCAGCATTTATATATGTGCAGTATGTATCAGCAGTGTTTATATATGTTCAGTATGTATTAGCAGCGTTTATATATGTGCAGTATGTATCATCAGCTTTTATATATGTGCAGTATGTATAAGCAGTGTTTATATATGTGCAGTATGTATCAGCAGCTTTTTATGTATGTTCAGTATGTATTAGCAGCTTTTTATGCATGTTCAGTATGTATTAGCAACGTTTATAAATGTGCAGTATATATTAGCAGCTTTTTATATATGTGCAGTATATATCAGCAGAGTTGATATATGTGCAGTATGTATCAGCAGTGTTTATATATGTGCAGTATGCATCAGCAGCTTTTTATGTATGTTCAGTATGTATTAGCAGCTTTTTATGCATGTTCAGTATGTATTAGCAACGTTTATAAATGTGCAGTATATATCAGCAGCTTTTTATATATGTGCAGTATATATCAGCAGAGTTGATATATGTGCAGTATGTATTAGCAGCGTTTATATATGTGCAGTGCAGTATGTATTAGCAGCGTTTATATATGTGCAGTGCAGTATGTATCAGCAGCATTTATATATGTGCAGTATGTATCAGCAGCATTTATATATGTGCAGTATGTATCAGCAGCGTTTATATATGTGCAGTATGTATCAGCAGCGTTTATATATGGGCAGTGCAGTATGTATCAGCAGCGTTTATATATGTGCAGTATGTATCAGCAGCGTTTATATATGTGCAGTATGTATCAGCAGCATTTATATATGTGCAGTATGTATCAGCAGCGTTTCTATATGTGCAGTATGTATCAGCTGCGTTTATATATGCAGAGTAAGTATCAGCAGCTTTTATGTATGTGCAGTATGTATTAGCAGCGTTTTATATATGTGCAGTGCAGTATGTATCAGCAGCGTTTATATATGTGCAGTATATATCAGCAGCATTTTTATATTTGCGTTGTGTATCAGAAGCATTTATATATGTGCAGTATGTATCAGCAGCGTTTATATATGTGCAATGCAGTATGTATCAGCAGCATTGATATATGTGCAATATGTATCAGCAGTGTTTATATATGTTCAGTATGTATTAGCAGCGTTTATATATGTGCAGTATGTATCAGCAGTGTTTATATATGTGCAGTATGTATCAGTAGAGTTTATATATGTGCAGTATGTATCAGTGTTTATATATGTTCAGTATGTATCAGCAGTGTTTATATATGTGCAGTATGTATCAGCAGCGTTTATATATGTGCAGTATGTATAAGCAGTGTTTATATATGTGAAGTATGTATCAGTAGCTTTTTATGTATGTTCCGTATGTATTAGCAGCTTTTTATGTATGTTCAGTATGTATTAGCAATGTTTATATATGTGCAGTATATATCAGCAGCTTTTGATATATGTGCAGTATGTATCAGCAGCATTTATATATGTGTAGTATGCATCAGCAGCTTTTTATGTATGTTCAGTATGTATTAGCAGCGTTTATATATGTGCAGTGCAGTATGTATCAGCAGCATTTATATATGTGCAGTATGTATCATCAGCTTTTATGTATGTTCAGTATGTTTTAGCAGCGTTTATATATGTGCAGTATGTATCAGCAGCGTTTATATATGTGCAGTGCAGTATGTATCAGCAGCATTTATATATGTGCAGTATGTATCAGCAGCGTTTATATATGTGCAGTGCAGTATGTATCAGTAGCTTTTATATATGTGCAGTATGTATTAGCTTTTATATATGTGCAGTATGTATTAGCAGCTTTTATATATGTGTAGTATGTATCAGCAGCTTTTTATGTATGTGCAGTATGTATTAGCAGCTTTTATATATGTGCAGTATGTATCAGCAGCGTTTATATATGTGCAGTATGTATCAGCAGCGTTTATATATGTGCAGTGCAGTATGTATCAGCAGCATTTATATATGTGCAGTATGTATCATCAGCTTTTATGTATGTTCAGTATGTTTTAGCAGCGTTTATATATGTGCAGTATGTATCAGCAGCGTTTATATATGTGCAGTGCAGTATGTATCAGCAGCATTTATATATGTGCAGTATGTATCAGCAGCGTTTATATATGTGCAGTATGTATTAGCAGCTTTTATATATGTGCAGTATGTATTAGCAGCGTTTATATATGTGCAGTATGTATCAGCAGTGTTTACATATGTGCAGTGCAGTATGTATCAGCAGCGTTTATATATGTGCAGTATGTATCAGCAGCGTTTATATATGTGCAGTGCAGTATGTATCAGCAGCATTTATATATGTGCAGTATGTATCAGCAGTGTTTATATATGTTCAGTATGTATTAGCAGCGTTTATATATGTGCAGTATGTATCATCAGCTTTTATATATGTGCAGTATGTATAAGCAGTGTTTATATATGTGCAGTATGTATCAGCAGCTTTTTATGTATGTTCAGTATGTATTAGCAGCTTTTTATGCATGTTCAGTATGTATTAGCAACGTTTATAAATGTGCAGTATATATTAGCAGCTTTTTATATATGTGCAGTATATATCAGCAGAGTTGATATATGTGCAGTATGTATCAGCAGTGTTTATATATGTGCAGTATGCATCAGCAGCTTTTTATGTATGTTCAGTATGTATTAGCAGCTTTTTATGCATGTTCAGTACGTATTAGCAACGTTTATAAATGTGCAGTATATATCAGCAGCTTTTTATATATGTGCAGTATATATCAGCAGAGTTGATATATGTGCAGTATGTACTAGCAGCGTTTATATATGTGCAGTGCAGTATGTATTAGCAGCGTTTATATATGTGCAGTGCAGTATGTATCAGCAGCATTTATATATGTGCAGTATGTATCAGCAGCATTTATATATGTGCAGTATGTATCAGCAGCGTTTATATATGTGCAGTATGTATCAGCAGCGTTTATATATGGGCAGTGCAGTATGTATCAGCAGCGTTTATATATGTGCAGTATGTATCAGCAGCGTTTATATATGTGCAGTATGTATCAGCAGCATTTATATATGTGCAGTATGTATCAGCAGCGTTTCTATATGTGCAGTATGTATCAGCTGCGTTTATATATGCAGAGTAAGTATCAGCAGCTTTTATGTATGTGCAGTATGTATTAGCAGCGTTTTATATATGTGCAGTGCAGTATGTATCAGCAGCGTTTATATATGTGCAGTATATATCAGCAGCATTTTTATATTTGCGTTGTGTATCAGAAGCATTTATATATGTGCAGTATGTATCAGCAGCGTTTATATATGTGCAATGCAGTATGTATCAGCAGCATTGATATATGTGCAATATGTATCAACAGTGTTTATATATGTTCAGTATGTATTAGCAGCGTTTATATATGTGCAGTATGTATCAGCAGTGTTTATATATGTGCAGTATGTATCAGTAGAGTTTATATATGTGCAGTATGTATCAGCAGCATTTATATATGTGCAGTATGTATCAGTGTTTATATATGTTCAGTATGTATCAGCAGTGTTTATATATGTGCAGTATGTATCAGCAGCGTTTATATATGTGCAGTATGTATAAGCAGTGTTTATATATGTGAAGTATGTATCAGTAGCTTTTTATGTATGTTCAGTATGTATTAGCAGCTTTTTATGTATGTTCAGTATGTATTAGCAATGTTTATAAATGTGCAGTATATATCAGCAGCTTTTGATATATGTGCAGTATGTATCAGCAGCATTTATATATGTGTAGTATGCATCAGCAGCTTTTTATGTATGTTCAGTATGTATTAGCAGCGTTTATATATGTGCAGTGCAGTATGTATCAGCAGCATTTATATATGTGCAGTATGTATCATCAGCTTTTATGTATGTTCAGTATGTTTTAGCAGCGTTTATATATGTGCAGTATGTATCAGCAGCGTTTATATATGTGCAGTGCAGTATGTATCAGCAGCATTTATATATGTGCAGTATGTATCAGCAGCGTTTATATATGTGCAGTGCAGTATGTATCAGTAGCTTTTATATATGTGCAGTATGTATTAGCTTTTATATATGTGCAGTATGTATTAGCAGCTTTTATATATGTGTAGTATGTATCAGCAGCTTTTTATGTATGTGCAGTATGTATTAGCAGCTTTTATATATGTGCAGTATGTATCAGCAGCGTTTATATATGTGCAGTATGTATCAGCAGCGTTTATATATGTGCAGTGCAGTATGTATCAGCAGCATTTATATATGTGCAGTATGTATCATCAGCTTTTATGTATGTTCAGTATGTTTTAGCAGCGTTTATATATGTGCAGTATGTATCAGCAGCGTTTATATATGTGCAGTGCAGTATGTATCAGCAGCATTTATATATGTGCAGTATGTATCAGCAGCGTTTATATATGTGCAGTATGTATTAGCAGCTTTTATATATGTGCAGTATGTATTAGCAGCGTTTATATATGTGCAGTATGTATCAGCAGTGTTTACATATGTGCAGTGCAGTATGTATCAGCAGCGTTTATATATGTGCAGTATGTATCAGCAGCGTTTATATATGTGCAGTACAGTATGTATCAGCAGCATTTATATATGTGCAGTATGTATCAGCAGTGTTTATATATGTTCAGTATGTATTAGCAGCGTTTATATATGTGCAGTATGTATCATCAGCTTTTATATATGTGCAGTATGTATCAGCAGCTTTTTATTTATGTTCAGTATGTATTAGCAGCTTTTTATGCATGTTCAGTATGTATTAGCAACGTTTATAAATGTGCAGTATATATTAGCAGCTTTTTATATATGTGCAGTATATATCAGCAGAGTTGATATATGTGCAGTATGTATCAGCAGTGTTTATATATGTGCAGTATGCATCAGCAGCTTTTTATGTATGTTCAGTATGTATTAGCAGCTTTTTATGCATGTTCAGTATGTATTAGCAACGTTTATAAATGTGCAGTATATATCAGCAGCTTTTTATATATGTGCAGTATATATCAGCAGAGTTGATATATGTGCAGTATGTATTAGCAGCGTTTATATATGTGCAGTGCAGTATGTATTAGCAGCGTTTATATATGTGCAGTGCAGTATGTATCAGCAGCATTTATATATGTGCAGTATGTATCAGCAGCATTTATATATGTGCAGTATGTATCAGCAGCGTTTATATATGGGCAGTGCAGTATGTATCAGCAGCGTTTATATATGTGCAGTATGTATCAGCAGCGTTTATATATGTGCAGTATGTATCAGCAGCATTTATATATGTGCAGTATGTATCAGCAGCATTGATATATGTGCAATATGTATCAGCAGTGTTTATATATGTTCAGTATGTATTAGCAGCGTTTATATATGTGCAGTATGTATCAGCAGTGTTTATATATGTGCAGTATGTATCAGTAGAGTTTATATATGTGCAGTATGTATCAGCAGCATTTATATATGTGCAGTATGTATCAGTGTTTATATATGTTCAGTATGTATCAGCAGTGTTTATATATGTGCAGTATGTATCAGCAGCGTTTATATATGTGCAGTATGTATAAGCAGTGTTTATATATGTGAAGTATGTATCAGTAGCTTTTTATGTATGTTCAGTATGTATTAGCAGCTTTTTATGTATGTTCAGTATGTATTAGCAATGTTTATATATGTGCAGTATATATCAGCAGCTTTTGATATATGTGCAGTATGTATCAGCAGCATTTATATATGTGTAGTATGCATCAGCAGCTTTTTATGTATGTTCAGTATGTATTAGCAGCGTTTATATATGTGCAGTGCAGTATGTATCAGCAGCATTTATATATGTGCAGTATGTATCATCAGCTTTTATGTATGTTCAGTATGTTTTAGCAGCGTTTATATATGTGCAGTATGTATCAGCAGCGTTTATATATGTGCAGTGCAGTATGTATCAGCAGCATTTATATATGTGCAGTATGTATCAGCAGCGTTTATATATGTGCAGTGCAGTATGTATCAGTAGCTTTTATATATGTGCAGTATGTATTAGCTTTTATATATGTGCAGTATGTATTAGCAGCTTTTATATATGTGTAGTATGTATCAGCAGCTTTTTATGTATGTGCAGTATGTATTAGCAGCTTTTATATATGTGCAGTATGTATCAGCAGCGTTTATATATGTGCAGTATGTATCAGCAGCGTTTATATATGTGCAGTGCAGTATGTATCAGCAGCATTTATATATGTGCAGTATGTATCATCAGCTTTTATGTATGTTCAGTATGTTTTAGCAGCGTTTATATATGTGCAGTATGTATCAGCAGCGTTTATATATGTGCAGTGCAGTATGTATCAGCAGCATTTATATATGTGCAGTATGTATCAGCAGCGTTTATATATGTGCAGTATGTATTAGCAGCTTTTATATATGTGCAGTATGTATTAGCAGCGTTTATATATGTGCAGTATGTATCAGCAGTGTTTACATATGTGCAGTGCAGTATGTATCAGCAGCGTTTATATATGTGCAGTATGTATCAGCAGCGTTTATATATGTGCAGTGCAGTATGTATCAGCAGCATTTATATATGTGCAGTATGTATCAGCAGTGTTTATATATGTTCAGTATGTATTAGCAGCGTTTATATATGTGCAGTATGTATCATCAGCTTTTATATATGTGCAGTATGTATAAGCAGTGTTTATATATGTGCAGTATGTATCAGCAGCTTTTTATTTATGTTCAGTATGTATTAGCAGCTTTTTATGCATGTTCAGTATGTATTAGCAACGTTTATAAATGTGCAGTATATATTAGCAGCTTTTTATATATGTGCAGTATATATCAGCAGAGTTGATATATGTGCAGTATGTATCAGCAGTGTTTATATATGTGCAGTATGCATCAGCAGCTTTTTATGTATGTTCAGTATGTATTAGCAGCTTTTTATGCATGTTCAGTATGTATTAGCAACGTTTATAAATGTGCAGTATATATCAGCAGCTTTTTATATATGTGCAGTATATATCAGCAGAGTTGATATATGTGCAGTATGTATTAGCAGCGTTTATATATGTGCAGTGCAGTATGTATTAGCAGCGTTTATATATGTGCAGTGCAGTATGTATCAGCAGCATTTATATATGTGCAGTATGTATCAGCAGCATTTATATATGTGCAGTATGTATCAGCAGCGTTTATATATGTGCAGTATGTATCAGCAGCGTTTATATATGGGCAGTGCAGTATGTATCAGCAGCGTTTATATATGTGCAGTATGTATCAGCAGCGTTTATATATGTGCAGTATGTATCAGCAGCATTTATATATGTGCAGTATGTATCAGCAGCGTTTCTATATGTGCAGTATGTATCAGCTGCGTTTATATATGCAGAGTAAGTATCAGCAGCTTTTATGTATGTGCAGTATGTATTAGCAGCGTTTTATATATGTGCAGTGCAGTATGTATCAGCAGCGTTTATATATGTGCAGTATATATCAGCAGCATTTTTATATTTGCGTTGTGTATCAGAAGCATTTATATATGTGCAGTATGTATCAGCAGCGTTTATATATGTGCAATGCAGTATGTATCAGCAGCATTGATATATGTGCAATATGTATCAGCAGTGTTTATATATGTTCAGTATGTATTAGCAGCGTTTATATATGTGCAGTATGTATCAGCAGTGTTTATATATGTGCAGTATGTATCAGTAGAGTTTATATATGTGCAGTATGTATCAGCAGCATTTATATATGTGCAGTATGTATCAGTGTTTATATATGTTCAGTATGTATCAGCAGTGTTTATATATGTGCAGTATGTATCAGCAGCGTTTATATATGTGCAGTATGTATAAGCAGTGTTTATATATGTGAAGTATGTATCAGTAGCTTTTTATGTATGTTCAGTATGTATTAGCAGCTTTTTATGTATGTTCAGTATGTATTAGCAATGTTTATATATGTGCAGTATATATCAGCAGCTTTTGATATATGTGCAGTATGTATCAGCAGCATTTATATATGTGTAGTATGCATCAGCAGCTTTTTATGTATGTTCAGTATGTATTAGCAGCGTTTATATATGTGCAGTGCAGTATGTATCAGCAGCATTTATATATGTGCAGTATGTATTAGCAGCGTTTTATATATGGGCAGTGCAGTATGTATCAGCAGCGTTTATGTGCAGTATGTATCAGCAGCATTTATATATGTGCAGTATGTATCAGCTGCGTTTATATATGCAGAGTAAGTATCAGCAGCTTTTATGTATGTGCAGTATGTATTAGCAGCGTTTATATATGTGCAGTGCAGTATGTATCAGCAGCATTTATATATGTGCAGTATGTATCAGGAACATTTATATATGTGCAGTATGTAGATTTTGCTGCACAGGTCTGCAACATTATCTGCTTTTCCTATGCTGGAAAAAACGCATGAGGACAATTAGTAATTCAGGTAGTAAGGTTTCTGTTCCACTTACTGCTATGCAGGTTGCCCTCCCTCATAAGTCTGATGAGGAGGATACGCTGGTAGCCTCTGAGGATGAAATCTCAGATTCGGACAGTATTATTCCTTCATCTGATACTGAAGAAGTAAACTTCAGATTTAAGCTTGAACACCTTTGTGTACTGTTAAAGGAGGTATTGGCTACTTTTGACGACTCCGATACTTCTGTCGTTGTCAACCCTAAGAAGTCTAGTAAACTTTATAAATACTATGATGCTCCTTCCTCTGTGGAAGTTGTTCCTGTCCCAGACCATGTGACTATTATTTCACAGGAATGTAAGAAACCAGGTATTCCTTTCTCCCCGTCTCCCATATTTAAAAAGTTGTTTCCTGTTGCTGACTCCATTAAAGGTTCTTGGCGCACAGTGCTTAAAGTAGAAGGGGCTATTTCTACTCTGGCTAAGAGAACTATGATCCCTATAGAGGATAGCTGATCCTTTAAGGATCCCATGGACAAAAAGCTGGAAGCTTATTTGAAGAAGATGTATGTTTATCAAGGTCTTCAATGGCAACCTGCAGTTTGTATTGCCACAGTTGCAAGTGCGGAATCTTATTGGTGCAACGCCTTGTCTGAATCAATTTTAGTAAAGATTAAGGCTCTTAAACTAGCCAATTCCTTTATTTCTGATGCTAGCATGCAAGTTATTAGACTGGGAGCCAAGATGTCTGGCTTCACTGTCCTAACCCTCAGGGCATTGTGGCTAAAATCTTGGTCAGCTGATGTTACCTCTAAGTCCAAGCTTCTGGCACTTTCTTACAAGGGGAAGACCTTGTTCGGACCTGGTCTGGCAGAAATAATTTCTGATATTACGGGTGGAAAAGGGTCTTTCTCTTGTTAAGTGTATCAAGTCCACGGATCATCCATTACTTGTGGGATATTCTTCCCAACAGGAAGTTGCAAGAGGATCACCCACAGCAGAGCTGCTATATAGCTCCTCCCCTCACTGCCATATCCAGTCATTCTCTTGCAACTCTCAACTAAGATGGAGGTCGTAAGAGGACTGTGGTGTTTTATACTTAGTTTATTTCTTCAATCAAAAGTTTGTTATTTTTAAATGGTACCGGAGTGTACTGTTTATCTCAGACAGTATTTACAAGAAGAATCTGCCTGCGTTTTCTATGATCTTAGCAGAAGTAACCCTCAGGGCATTGTGGCTAAAATCTTGGTCAGCTGATATTATCTCTAAGTCCAAGCTTCTGGCGCTTCCTTACAAGGGGAAGACCTTGTTCGGACCTGGTCTGGCAGAAATAATTTCTGATATTACGGGTGGAAAAGGGTCTTTCTCTTGTTAAGTGTATCAAGTCCACGGATCATCCATTACTTGTGGGATATTCTTCCCAACAGGAAGTTGCAAGAGGATCACCCACAGCAGAGCTGCTATATAGCTCCTCCCCTCACTGCCATATCCAGTCATTCTCTTGCAACTCTCAACTAAGATGGAGGTCGTAAGAGGACTGTGGTGTTTTATACTTAGTTTATTTCTTCAATCAAAAGTTTGTTATTTTTAAATGGTACCGGAGTGTACTGTTTATCTCAGGCAGTATTTAGAAGAAGAATCTGCCTGCGTTTTCTATGATCTTAGCAGAAGTAACTAACATCCTTTGCTGTTCTCACATACAGGGAGTGCAGAATTATTAGGCAAGTTGTATTTTTGAGGATTAATTTTATTATTGAACAACAACCATGTTCTCAATGAACCCAAAAAACGCATTAATATCAAAGCTGAATAGTTTTGGAATTAGTTTTTAGTTTGTTTTTAGTTATAGCTATTTTAGGGGGATAGCTGTGTGTGCAGGTGACTATTACTGTGCATAATTATTAGGCAACTTAACAAAAAACAAATATATACCCATTTCAATTATTTATTTTTACCAGTGAAACCAAAATAACATCTCAACATTCACAAATATACATTTCTGACATTCAAAAACAAAACAAAAACAAATCAGTGACCAATATAGCCACCTTTCTTTGCAAGGACACTCAAAAGCCTGCCATCCATGGATTCTGTCAGTGTTTTGATCTGTTCACCATCAACATTGCGTGCAGCAGCAACCACAGCCTCCCAGACACTGTTCAGAGAGGTGTACTGTTTCTCTTGTTAAGTGTATCCAGTCCACGGATCATCCATTACTTATGGGATATTAACTCCTCCCCAACAGGAAGTGCAAGAGGATTCACCCAGCAGAGCTGCTATATAGCTCCTCCCCTAACTGCCATTACCAGTCATTCTCTTGCACCCAACGAATAGATAGGATGTGTGAGAGGACTGTGGTGATTATACTTAGTTTCATACCTTCAATCAAAAGTTTGTTATTTTATAATAGCACCGGAGTGTGTTATTCCTTCTCTGGTAGAATTTGAAGAAGAATCTACCTGAGTTTTTCTATGATTTTAGCCGGAGTAGTTAAGATCATATTGCTGTTTCTCGGCCATCTGAGGAGAGGTAAACTTCAGATCAGGGGACAGCGGGCAGATTAATCTGCAAAGAGGTATGTAGCAGCTTATTATTTTCTGAGAATGGAATTGATGAGAAAATTCTGCCATACCGATATAATGTAAACTCAGCCTTAAATGCAGTAGCAGCAACTGGTATCAGGCTGTCATGTATGTATATTTTACACTTCAGTATTCTGGGGAATGGCACTTCACTGGAATTATACTGTATGCATAAAACTTTAGCCTAATTTGCAGGGACTAGCAACAGGCTTTTTAATAACACTCAATTTATTAATGTTAAACGTTTTTTGCTGGCATGTAAAATCGTTTAATTTTCTGAGGTACTGGGTGAAAAAATGTTTTGGGCACTATTTTTTTCCACTTGGCAGTCGTTTTATTTAATTTATGACAGTTTACTGATCTCTCTCACTGTTATGTGTGAGGGGAAGGGGCCTTTTTTTGGCGCTTTTGCTACGCATCAAAAAATTCAGTCAGAAGTTTGTCTTCCCTGCATGATCCGGTTCATCTCTACAGAACTCAGGGGTCTTCAAAACTTGTTTTGAGGGAGGTAATCACTCACAGCAGAGCTGTGAGATTGTAGTTGACTGTGATAAAAAAAAAAAAAACGTTTATTTCTGTATTTTTTTTTTTCTGCTATCAGGGTTAGTTATCCTTTGCTAATGGGAGCAATCCTTTGCTAAAATTGTGTTTTTTACAAAGATTTGATGCTATAACTTTTCAGTTTATTAATTTTCAACTGTCATAACTTTTTCTGTGCTTCTTATAGGCACAGTACGTTTTCATATTATAGTAAATTACTTGAAAAGTATTTCCAAGTTGCTAGTTTATTTGCTAGTGTGTTAAACATGTCTGATTCAGAGGAAGATATCTGTGCTATATGTGCTAAAGCCAAAGTGGAGCCCAATAGAAATTTATGTACTAACTGTATTGATGCTACTTTAAATAAAAGTCAATCTGTACAAATTGAACATATTTCACCAAACAACGAGGGGAGAGTTATGCCGACTAACTCGCCTCACGTGTCAGTACCTGCATCTCCCGCTCGGGAGGTGCGTGATATTGTAGCGCCGAGTACATCTGGGCGGCCATTACAAATCACATTACAGGATATGGCTACTGTTATGACTGAAGTTTTGGCTAAATTACCAGAACTAAGAGGTAAGCGTGATCACTCTGGGGTGAGAACAGAGTGCGCTGATAATATTAGGGCCATGTCAGACACTGCGTCACAATTTGCAGAACATGAGGACGGAGAGCTTCATTCTGCGGGTGACGGTTCTGATCCAAACAAACTGGATTCAGATATTTCAAATTTTAAATTTAAGCTGGATAACCTCCGTGTATTACTAGGGGAGGTGTTAGCGGCTCTGAATGATTGTAACACAGTTGCAATACCAGAGAAAATGTGTAGGTTGGATAAATATTTTGCGGTACCGGCGAGTACTGACGTTTTTCCTATACCTAAGAGACTTACTGAAATTGTTACTAAGGAGTGGGATAGACCCGGTGTGCCGTTCTCACCCCCTCCGATATTTAGAAAGATGTTTCCAATAGACGCCACCACACGGGACTTATGGCAAACGGTCCCTAAGGTGGAGGGAGCAGTTTCTACTTTAGCTAAGCGTACCACTATCCCGGTGGAGGATAGCTGTGCCTTTTCAGATCCAATGGATAAAAAGTTAGAGGGTTACCTTAAGAAAATGTTTGTTCAACAAGGTTTTATATTGCAACCTCTTGCATGCATTGCGCCTGTCACGGCTGCAGCAGCATTTTGGTTTGAGTCTCTGGAAGAGACACTTGAATCAGCTCCATTAGATGAGATTACACACAAGCTTAAAGCCCTTAAGTTAGCTAACTCATTTATTTCAGATGCCGTAGTACATTTAACTAAACTTACGGCTAAGAATTCCGGATTCGCCATTCAGGCACGCAGAGCACTGTGGCTAAAATCCTGGTCAGCTGACGTTACTTCTAAATCTAAATTGCTTAATATACCTTTCAAAGGGCAGACCTTATTCGGGCCCGGGTTGAAAGAAATTATCGCTGACATTACAGGAGGTAAAGGCCATGCCCTGCCTCAAGACAGAGCCAAACCTAAGGCTAGACAGTCTAATTTTCGTTCCTTTCGTAATTTCAAAGCAGGAGCAGCATCAACTTCCTCTGCACCAAAACAGGAAGGAGCTGTTGCTCGCTACAGACAAGGCTGGAGACCTAACCAGTCCTGGAACAAGGGCAAGCAGGCCAGGAAACCTGCTGCTGCCCCTAAGACAGCATGAATCGAGGGCCCCCGATCCGGGAACGGATCTAGTGGGGGGCAGACTTTCTCTCTTCGCCCAGGCTTGGGCAAGAGATGTCCAGGATCCCTGGGCGTTAGAGATCATATCTCAGGGATACCTTCTAGACTTCAAATTCTCTCCCCCAAGAGGGAGATTTCATCTGTCAAGGTTGTCAACAAACCAAATAAAGAAAGAGGCGTTTCTACGCTGCGTACAAGATCTTTTATTAATGGGAGTGATCCATCCGGTTCCGCGGTCGGAACAAGGACAAGGGTTTTACTCAAATCTGTTTGTGGTTCCCAAAAAAGAGGGAACTTTCAGGCCAATCTTGGATTTAAAGATCCTAAACAAATTCCTAAGAGTTCCATCGTTCAAAATGGAAACTATTCGGACAATTTTACCCATGATCCAAAAGGGTCAGTACATGACCACAGTGGATTTAAAGGATGCTTACCTTCACATACCGATTCACAAAGATCATTACCGGTATCTAAGGTTTGCCTTTCTAGACAGGCATTACCAGTTTGTAGCTCTTCCATTCGGATTGGCTACGGCTCCGAGAATCTTCACAAAGGTTCTGGGTGCTCTTCTGGCGGTACTAAGACCGCGAGGAATTGCGGTAGCTCCGTACCTAGATGACATTCTGATACAAGCTTCAAGCTTTCAAACTGCCAAGTCTCATACAGAGTTAGTACTGGCATTTCTAAGGTCGCATGGATGGAAGGTGAACGAAAAGAAGAGTTCTCTCTTTCCACTCACAAGAGTTCCCTTCTTGGGGACTCTTATAGATTCTGTAGAAATGAAGATTTACCTGACAGAAGACAGGTTAACAAAGCTTCAAAATGCATGCCGTGTCCTTCATTCCATTCAACACCCGTCAGTAGCTCAATGCATGGAGGTGATCGGCTTAATGGTAGCAGCAATGGACATAGTACCCTTTGCACGCCTACATCTCAGACCGCTGCAATTGTGCATGCTAAGTCAGTGGAATGGGGATTACTCAGACTTGTCCCCTACTCTGAATCTGGATCAAGAGACCAGAAATTCTCTTCTATGGTGGCTTTCTCGGCCACATCTGTCCAGGGGGATGCCATTCAGCAGGCCGGACTGGACAATTGTAACAACAGACGCCAGCCTACTAGGTTGGGGCGCTGTCTGGAATTCTCTGAAGGCTCAGGGACAATGGAATCAGGAGGAGAGTCTCCTACCAATAAATATTCTGGAATTGAGAGCAGTTCTCAATGCCCTTCTGGCTTGGCCCCAGTTAACAACTCGGGGGTTCATCAGGTTTCAGTCGGACAACATCACGACTGTAGCTTACATCAACCATCAGGGAGGGACAAGAAGCTCCCTAGCAATGATGGAAGTATCAAAGATAATTCGCTGGGCAGAGTCTCACTCTTGCCACCTGTCAGCAATCCACATCCCGGGAGTGGAGAACTGGGAGGCGGATTTCTTAAGTCGTCAGACTTTTCATCCGGGGGAGTGGGAACTTCATCCGGTGGTCTTTGCCCAAATACTTCGACGTTGGGGCAAACCAGAGATAGATCTCATGGCGTCTCGACAGAACGCCAAGCTTCCTCGTTACGGGTCCAGATCCAGGGATCCGGGAGCGGTTCTGATAGATGCTTTGACAGCACCTTGGACCTTCGGGATGGCTTATGTGTTTCCACCCTTCCTGATGCTTCCTCGATTGATTGCCAGAATCAAACAGGAGAGAGCATCAGTGATTCTAATAGCGCCTGCATGGCCACGCAGGACTTGGTATGCAGATCTAGTGGACATGTCATCCTGTCCACCTTGGTCGCTACCTCTGAAACAGGACCTTCTGATCCAGGGTCCCTTCAAACATCAAAATCTAATTTCTCTGAAGCTGACTGCTTGGAAATTGAACGCTTGATTTTATCAAAACGTGGTTTTTCTGAGTCAGTTATTGATACCTTAATACAGGCTAGGAAGCCTGTTACCAGAAAGATTTACCATAAGATATGGCGCAAATACTTATATTGGTGCGAATCCAAGAGTTACTCATGGAGTAAGGTTAGGATTCCGAGGATATTGTCTTTTCTACAAGAAGGTTTAGAAAAGGGTTTATCCGCTAGTTCCTTAAAGGGACAGATTTCAGCTCTGTCCATTCTTTTACACAAACGTCTGTCAGAAGTTCCGGACGTTCAAGCTTTTTGTCAGGCTTTAGCTAGGATCAAGCCTGTGTTTAAAACTGTTGCTCCACCATGGAGTTTGAACTTAGTTCTTAATGTTTTACAGGGGGTTCCGTTTGAACCCCTTCATTCCATTGATATCAAGTTGTTATCTTGGAAAGTTCTGTTTTTAATGGCGATTTCCTCGGCTCGAAGAGTCTCTGAGTTATCTGCCTTACATTGTGATTCTCCTTATCTGATTTTTCATTCAGACAAGGTAGTTCTGCGTACTAAACCTGGGTTCCTACCTAAGGTGGTCACTAACAGGAATATCAATCAAGAGATTGTGGTTCCATCTTTGTGTCCTAATCCTTCTTCGAAAAAGGAACGTCTGCTACACAATCTAGATGTAGTCCGTGCCCTGAAATTTTATCTACAGGCAACTAAGGATTTTCGACAAACGTCTTCCCTGTTTGTCGTTTATTCTGGTCAGAGGAGAGGTCAAAAAGCTTCGGCTACCTCTCTCTCCTTTTGGCTTCGTAGCATAATACGGTTAGCCTATGAGACTGCTGGACAGCAGCCTCCTGAAAGAATTACAGCACATTCTACTAGAGCTGTGGCTTCCACTTGGGCCTTTAAGAATGAGGCTTATGTTGAACAGATTTGCAAGGCTGCAACTTGGTCTTCTCTTCATACTTTTTCCAAATTTTACAAATTTGACACTTTTGCTTCTTCGGAGGCTGTTTTTGGGAGAAAGGTTCTTCAGGCAGTGGTTCCTTCCGTATAAAGAGCCTGCCTGTCCCTCCCGTCATCCGTGTACTTTAGCTTTGGTATTGGTATCCCATAAGTAATGGATGTTCCGTGGACTGGATACACTTAACAAGAGAAAACATAATTTATGCTTACCTGATAAATTTATTTCTCTTGTAGTGTATCCAGTCCACGGCCCGCCCTGTCACTTTAAGGCAGGTAATTTTTCCATTAAACTACAGTCACCACTGCACCCTATGGTTTTCCTTTCTCTGCATGTTTTCGGTCGAATGACTGGTAATGGCAGTTAGGGGAGGAGCTATATAGCAGCTCTGCTGGGTGAATCCTCTTGCACTTCCTGTTGGGGAGGAGTTAATATCCCATAAGTAATGGATGATCCGTGGACTGGATACACTACAAGAGAAATAAATTTATCAGGTAAGCATAAATTATGTTTTTCCCTCCTTGTAAATCTCACATTTGATGATGGACCACAGTTTCTCAATGGGGTTCAGATGAGGTGAACAAGGAGGCCATGTCATTAGATTTTCTTCTTTTATACCCTTTCTTGCCAGCCACGCTGTGGAGTACTTGGACGCGTGTGATGGAGCATTGTCCTGCATGAAAATCATGTTTTTCTTGAAGGATGCAGACTTCTTCCTGTACCACTGCTTGAAGATGGCGTCTTCCAGAAACTGGCAGTAGGACTGGGAGTTGAGCTTGATTCCATCCTCAACCCGAAAAGGCCCCACAAGCTCATCTTTGATGATACCAGCACAAACCAGTACTCCACCTCCACCTTGCTGGCGTCTGAGTCGGACTGGAGCTCTCTGCCCTTTACCAATCCAGCCACGGGCCCATCCATCTGGCCCATCAAGACTCACTCTCATTTCATCAGTCCATAAAACCTTAGAAAAATCAGTCTTGAGATATTTCTTGGCCCAGTCTTGACGTTTCAGCTTGTGTGTCTTGTTCAGTGGTGGTCGTCTTTCAGCCTTTCTTACCTTGGCCATGTCTCTGAGTATTGCACACCTTGTGCTTTTGGGCACTCCAGTGATGTTGCAGCTCTGAAATATGGCCAAACTGGTGGCAAGTGACATCTTGGCAGCTGCACGCTTGACTTTTCTCAGTTCATGGGCAGTTATTTTGAGCCTTGGTTTTTCCACACGCTTCTTGCGACCCTGTTGACTATTTTCAATGAAACGCTTGATTGTTCGATAATCACGCTTCAGAAGCTTTGCCATTTTAAGAGTGCTGCATCCCTCTGCAAGATATCTCACTATTTTTGACTTTTCTGAGCCTGTCAAGTCCTTCTTTTGACCCATTTTGCCAAAGGAAAGGAAGTTGCCTAATAATTATGCACACCTGATATAGGGTGTTGATGTCATTAGACCACACCCCTTCTCATTACAGAGATGCACATCACCTAATATGCATAATTGGTAGTAGGCTTTCGAGCCTATACAGCTTGGAGTAAGACAACATGCATAAAGAGGATGATGTGGTCAAAATACTCATTTGCCTAATAATTCTGCACTCCCTGTATTCTGAGGAGTGAGGTAACTTCAGAGGGGGAATAGCGTGCAGGTTTTCCTGTAATAAGGTATGTCCAGTTAAAATATTTTTCTAGGGATGGAATTTGCTAGAAAATGCTGCTGATACCGAAGTAATGTAAGTAAAGCCTTAAATGCAGTGATAGCGACTGGTATCAGGCTTATTAATAGAGATACATACTCTTATAAAAGTGTATTTTAAAACGTTTCCTGGCATGTTTAATCGTTTTTTACATATGTTTGGTGATAAAACTTATTGGGGCCTAGTTTTTTCCACATGGCTGGCTTGAATTTTGCCTAAAAACAGTTCCCTGAGGCTTCCCACTGTTGTAATATGAGTGGGAGGGGCCTATTTTGGCGTTATTTTGCACAGCAAAAATTACAGACACAGACATCCAGCTTCTTCCTGCATGATCCAGGACTTCTCTGAAGGGCTCAAAAGGCTTCAAAAGTCGTGTTGAGGGAGGTAAAAAGCCACAGTAGAGCTGTGGCAGTTGTTGTGACTGCTTAAAAAACGTTTTTGTCATTTGTTATTCCGTTTTTGGTATTAAGGGGTTAATCATCCATTTGCAAGTGTGTGCAATGCTCTGCTAACTTATTACATACACTGTAAAAATTTCGTTAGTTTAACTGCATTTTTTCAGTGTTATTTCAAAATTTGGGAAAATTTGTGTTTCTTAAAGGCGCAGTAACGTTTTTTATATTGCTTGTAAACTTGTTTTAAAGTGTTTTCCAAGCTTGCTAGTCTCATTGCTAGTCTGTTTAAACATGTCTGACACAGAGGAACCTACTTGTTCATTATGTTTGAAAGCCATGGTGGAGCCCCATAGGAGAATGTGTACTAAATGTATTGATTTCACCTTAAACAGTAAAGATCAGTCTTTATCTATAAAAGAATTATCACCAGAGGGTTCTGTCGAGGGGGAAGTTATGCCGACTAACTCTCCCCACGTGTCAGACCCTTCGCCTCCCGCTCAGGGGACGCACGCTAATATGGCGCCAATTACATCAGGGACGCCCATAGCGATTACCTTGCAGGACATGGCTGCAATCATGAATAATACCCTGTCAGAGGTATTATCTAGATTGCCTGAATTAAGAGGCAAGCGCGATAGCTCTGGGGTTAGGAGAGATACAGAGCGCGCAAATGCTGTTAGAGCCATATCTGATACTGCGTCACAGTATGCAGAACATGAGGACGGAGAGCTTCAGTCTGTGGGTGACATCTCTGACTCGGGGAAACCTGATTCAGAGATTTCTAATTTTAAATTTAAACTTGAGAACCTCCGTGTATTGCTTGGGGAGGTATTAGCTGCTCTGAATGACTGTAACACAGTTGCAATTCCAGAGAAATTGTGTAGGCTGGATAGATACTATGCAGTGCCGGTGTGTACTGACGTTTTTCCTATACCTAAAAGGCTTACAGAAATTATTAGCAAGGAGTGGGATAGACCCGGTGTGCCCTTTTCCCCACCTCCTATATTTAGAAAAATGTTTCCAATAGACGCCACTACACGGGACTTATGGCAGACGGTCCCTAAGGTGGAGGGAGCAGTTTCTACTTTAGCAAAGCGTACCACTATCCCGGTTGAGGACAGTTGTGCTTTTTCAGATCCAATGGATAAAAAATTGGAGGGTTACCTTAAGAAAATGTTTATTCAACAAGGTTTTATTTTACAGCCCCTTGCATGCATTGCGCCTGTCACTGCTGCGGCGGCATTCTGGTTTGAGGCCCTGGAAGAGGCCATCCAGACAGCTCCATTGAATGAAATTATTGACAAGCTTAGAACGCTTAAGCTAGCTAACTCATTTGTTTCTGATGCCATTGTTCATTTGACTAAACTAACGGCTAAGAATTCCGGATTCGCCATCCAGGTGCGTAGGGCGCTATGGCTTAAATCCTGGTCAGCTGACGTGACTTCAAAGTCTAAATTACTCAACATTCCTTTCAAGGGGCAGACCTTATTCGGGCCTGGCTTGAAGGAAATTATTGCTGACATTACTGGAGGCAAGGGTCATACCCTTCCTCAGGACAGGGCCAAATCAAAGGCCAAACAGTCTAATTTTCGTGCCTTTCGAAATTTCAAGGCAGGAGCAGCATCAACTTCCTCCGCTTCAAAACAAGAGCTAACTGTTGCTCATTCCAGACAGGCCTGGAAACCTAACCAGTCCTGGAACAAGGGCAAGCAGGCCAGAAAGCCTGCTGCTGCCCACAAGACAGCATGAAGGAACGGCCCCCTATCCGGAAACGGATCTAGTGGGGGGCAGACTTTCTCTGTTCGCCCAGGCGTGGGCAAGAGATGTTCAGGATCCCTGGGCGTTGGATATCATATCTCAGGGATATCTTCTGGACTTCAAAGCTTCTCCTCCACAAGGGAGATTTCATCTTTCAAGGTTATCAGCAAACCAGATAAAGAAAGAGGCATTCCTAAGCTGTGTGCAAGACCTCCTAGTAATGGGAGTGATCCATCCAGTTCTGCGGACGGAACAAGGACAGGGATTTTATTCAAATCTGTTTGTGGTTCCCAAGAAAGAGGGAACCTTCAGACCAATCTTGGATCTAAAGATCTTAAACAAATTCCTCAGAGTTCCATCATTCAAAATGGAAACTATTCGGACCATCCTACCCATGATCCAAGAGGGTCAGTACATGACCACAGTGGACTTAAATGATGCCTACCTTCACATACTGATTCACAAAGATCATCATCGGTTCCTAAGGTTTGCCTTTCTAGACAGGCATTACCAATTTGTAGCTCTTCCCTTCGGGTTGGCCACTGCCCCGAGAATTTTTACAAAGGTTCTGGGCTCATTTCTGGCGGTCCTAAGACCGCGAGGCATAGCGGTGGCTCCGTATCTAGACGACATCTTGATACAGGCGTCAAGCTTTCAAATTGCCAAGTCTCATACAGAGATAGTTCTGGCATTTCTGAGGTCGCATGGGTGGAAAGTGAACGTGGAAAAGAGTTCTCTATCACCACTCACAAGAGTCTCCTTCCTAGGGACTCTTATAGATTCTGTAGAGATGAAAATTTACCTGACGGAGTCCAGGTTATCAAAACTTCTAAATGCTTGCCATGTCCTTCATTCCATTCCACGCCCGTCAGTGGCTCAGTGCATGGAAGTAATCGGCTTAATGGTAGCGGCAATGGACATAGTGCCATTTTCGCGCCTGCATCTCAGACCGCTGCAATTATGCATGCTAAGTCAATGGAATGGGGATTACTTAGATTTGTCCCCTCTACTAAATCTGGATCAAGAGACCAGAGATTCTCTTCTCTGGTGGCTTTCTCGGGTCCATCTGTCCAACGTATGACCTTTCGCAGGCCAGATTGGACGATTGTACCAACAGATGCCAGCCTTCTAGGTTGGGGCGCAGTCTGGAACTCCCTGAAGGCTCAGGGATCGTGGACTCAGGAGGAGAAACTCCTCCCAATAAATATTCTGGAGTTAAGAGCAATATTCAAGGCTCTTCTAGCTTGGCCTCAGTTAGCAACACTGAGGTTCATCAGATTTCAGTCGGACAACATCACGACTGTGGCTTACATCAACCATCAAGGGGGAACCAGGAGTTCCCTAGCGATGTTAGAAGTCTCAAAGATAATTCGCTGGGCAGAGTCTCACTCTTGCCACCTGTCAGCGATCCACATCCCAGGCGTAGAGAACTGGGAGGCGGATTTTCTAAGTCGTCGAGACTTTTCATCCGGGGGAGTGGGAACTCCATCCGGAGGTGTTTGCTCAACTGGTCCATCGTTGTGGCAAACCAGAACTGGATCTCATGGCGTCTCGCCAGAATGCCAAGCTTCCTTGTTACGGATCCAGGTCCAGGGACCCGGGAGCAACGCTGATAGATGCTCTAGCAGCTCCTTGGTTCTTCAACCTGGCCTATGTGTTTCCACCGTTTCCTCTGCTCCCTCGACTGATTGCCAAAATCAAACAGGAGAGAGCATCGGTGATTCTGATAGCGCCTGCGTGGCCACGCAGGACCTGGTATGCAGACCTAGTGGACATGTCATCTCTTCCACCATGGACTCTGCCTCTGGGGCAGGACCTTCTAATACAAGGTCCTTTCAATCATCCAAATCTAATTTCTCTGAGACTGACTGCATGGAGATTGAACGCTTGATTCTATCAAGGCGTGGCTTCTCCGAGTCAGTCATTGAGACCTTAATACAGGCTCGGAAGCCTGTCACCAGGAAAATCTACCATAAGATATGGCGTAAATATCTTTATTGGTGTGAATCCAAGAGTTACTCATGGAGTAAGGTTAGGATTCCTAGGATATTGTCCTTTCTCCAAGAGGGTTTGGACAAAGGCTTATCAGCTAGTTCTTTAAAAGGACAGATCTCTGCTCTGTCTATTCTTTTGCGCAAGCGTCTGGCAGAAGTTCCAGACGTCCAGGCATTTTGTCAGGCTTTGGTTAGGATTAAGCCTGTGTTTAAAACTGTTGCTCCCCCGTGGAGCTTAAACTTGGTTCTTAAAGTTCTTCAGGGAGTTCCGTTTGAACCCCTTCATTCCATTGATATTAAACTTTTATCTTGGAAAGTTCTGTTTTTGATGGCTATTTCCTCGGCTCGAAGAGTCTCTGAGTTATCTGCCTTACATTGTGATTCTCCTTATCTGATTTTTCATTCAGACAAGGTAGTTCTGCGTTCCAAACCTGGGTTTTTACCTAAGGTGGTTTCTAACAGGAATATCAATCAAGAGATTGTTGTTCCATCATTGTGTCCTAATCCTTCTTCAAAGAAGGAACGTCTTTTGCATAATCTGGACGTAGTCCGTGCCTTGAAGTTTTACTTACAGGCTACTAAAGATTTTCGTCAAACATCTGCCCTGTTTGTCGTTTACTCTGGACAGAGGAGAGGTCAAAAAGCTTCGGCAACCTCTCTCTCCTTTTGGCTTCAGAGCATAATACGCTTAGCCTATGAGACTGCTGGACAGCAGCCCCCTGAAAGGATTACAGCTCATTCTACTAGAGCTGTGGCTTCCACCTGGGCCTTTAAAAATGAGGCCTCTGTTGAATAGATTTGCAAGGCTGCGACTTGGTCTTCGCTTCACACCTTTTCAAAATTTTACAAATTTGACACTTTTGCTTCTTCGGAGGCTGTTTTTGGGAGAAAGGTTCTACAGGCAGTGGTTCCTTCCGTTTAAGTTCCTGCCTTGTCCCTCCCATCATCCGTGTACTTTAGCTTTGGTATTGGTATCCCACAAGTAATGGATGATCCGTGGACTGGATACACTTAACAAGAGAAAACATAATTTATGCTTACCTGATAAATTTATTTCTCTTATAGTGTATCCAGTCCACGGCCCACCCTGTCCTTTTAAGGCAGGTCTAAATTTTAATTAAACTACAGTCACCACTGCACCCTATGGTTTCTCCTTTCTCGTCTTGTTTCGGTCGAATGACTGGATATGGCAGTGAGGGGAGGAGCTATATAGCAGCTCTGCTGTGGGTGATCCTCTTGCAACTTCCTGTTGGGAAGGAGAATATCCCACAAGTAATGGATGATCCGTGGACTGGATACACTACAAGAGAAATAAATTTATCAGGTAAGCATAAATTATGTTTTTCTACCGCAAGACACGAAGAACATACTCAAAGGACGTCAAAGTAATTTTCATTCCTTTCGTAACTTCAAAGGTCAAAAGTCTTCCTCTCCCTCTTCCAAGCAGGAGCACTCCAAGTCTTTTTGGAAGCCCAATTATTCTTGGAATAAGGGGAAGCAATCAAAGAAACCCTCAGCTGGGTCTAAGTCAGCATGATGGGTCGGCCCCCGGTTCGAGTAAAGATCAAGTGGGGGGCAGACTTTCCCTGTTTTGTCAAGCGTGCAGACAAGATGTCCCAGATCCTTGGGCTGTGGACATAGTATCTCAGGGTTACAAAATAGAATTCAAAACTTTCCCTCCCAGGGCAGATTCCACCTCTCAAGATTATCTGCAGACCAGGTAAAAAGAGGGGCATTCTTGAACTGCGTTTAGGACCTTTCCTCCCTGGGAGTGATTGTTCCAGTTCCAGTAAGGGAACAGGGTCTAGGATTCTATTTAAATCTGTTTGTGGTTCCCAAATAGAGAGAACTTTTCGTACCATTTTAGACCTAAAGTGCTTCTACAAGTTTCTCCTCTTCACCCCCCCCCCTTTTTTTTTCTCCCCATCTCTTATCCCAGAGTGGCAGATACATACATACCTCCTCTCCCCCCCCCCTTTTTTTTTCCCCATCCCTTAGCCCAGATTGGCAGATACATATATATGATATATTTTTCTAGGATGTATGCCTTCCTCAGTCCAAGTTAACAGATATGTTTTTTTTAAAGGGTACTTTTTAGGTTTTAACTATGTACTTGATAAAATGTATCATTTGATGTGTGCAATGAACTGTTTCTTTCTAATGACACAATGAGTCAAAGGATCATCTATTTACTAATGGGATATATCACTCCTGAAAAAGAAAGCACAAAACCAGCACTGTGTTTGTTAATAAAGGAATATAAAAGGTATAGGTGACCTTGGTGCTACCCCTAGTTAATTAGACTTCTAATAAGGGTAGGGGATTGAGCAGGGACAGATAGAGGGGTTTGTAGCACTCTTATTCCTTATAAAGTAATGCCATGTATCAAAACCATGGATAAAGTAATATTATAGGCTAATAAAAACAAAAGTTTAATTGGTTAATTTAAAAAACAAATACAGACCACACAGCCCACTACACACGAGACTGTGTAAAGATAGATAATGATATTAAAAACAACTTATATGAGCTAAGCCTAAAGCACGCACCAAAGCCCTGTGGTATATGCTCCCCTGTATTCCTGGCCAATAACTGGATACGTTGGCTTCATGTGACAGGAGCACAACCCCAAGGCAGAGAATTGGTGAGCAAGGCTGAATACTAAAAACAGATAGTATCCCTGAGTTACAAGGGATCTCGTGGGTTCAAAGACCCCAAACAAACGCGTTTCGGCCGTGGAGCCGGCCTTTCTCAATGTTTACTGCAAAAGTTTTCAAGCCGAGTGACCGAGAGCAGCTTCTTTTTAAGTCCTACCCATGTTCCCATTAGCCAATCCAAGCCCGGTACAAAACACACCTCTGTTGTTCGCCAATCAGATTTTCTGGATTTTTTATATGACGTAGGACCATCTCCTATTGGACGGACTATGCCACACTCCCAAAAACTCGTAAGTGTAGTCTGGTACTAATTGATTATACTAGTACATTCGTAAGTAAAAAGATGAGACGATCATAATCCTGATTACTTCTACCTTTTGTCAGTATATTTATGAAAATCTTAGCAGTGCTATCCAAATAATATATATAAGTTTATGGCAGGGTTATAAACACAATACAAAGAAATAGAAACCCTTATCAACCATGCACCTACTAGACCATACAATTAATATAAATACCTGAATTCTTTTATTTAGTTAATATCCATGAACATATTGAACTATATTTGCAATAAAAGGAAACTAAATAAAAGTTTATATGCGTTAAAACCAACTCTTAAGATATGCTATCCTTCTTACAGAACCCAGAAAAATATACCTTCACAATTCAGCCTTTTATTTATTTAACACAATGGGACTAAAAACCTTTAACATCTAAGCAATACAATTCTAAACAGTGTTTATAAAACAATAGGATAATATATATATTCTGCTATTTAACTGCAATTTATCCTAATACAAAATTAACTGACAATATCAGAATTTGCATAGATGAGTTACTTGGTCACTCAGACGCAGATTTAAACAATATATGTATATAGGCTGTGAAATGCTAACTTGAGAAAAACACACTGCTTCTTTAAATCTATTAAATACAAATTAACTATGCATATAACTTATCTTACAAAACCTTGAATACGTTACCAAAGTAAAAAGCAGTCGATATCCGATGTTCCTTGGTAGGAATTATTTTACCTCAGATCACCAATAAGTGTATATCGCAATCAATGAGAAGGGTAGATTCGCTTTGCTCAAGTAAAGTGGTATCTCACACCAGCGGGAACCAGTTACAAGTTTTAGCTTCAGCAGAAAATCTGTGTCTTTCTCTCCATTGCATTCACTTTTTATTTGGTTTTCCCATCACTGGTAAATTGTGGGTGGCCCTGCGGGAGCTGACCTTCCCATTGGTTATCTGGGAAGTCTAAATCGGATTGGCCCTTGGAAATTTCATTTTTAACAACCAGAGAGAACCTTCTGGCTGTAGTTCTCGCAACATAACACCAGGTGGCAGCAGACGTACAAACAAACAAATACAACAAGACCATCTCTAACATTTTTAAGCAAGTTAAAAAAAAAATTTCTTTCATAAAATGGTTATTTAATCAGATCACACTCTCTGCATTAATCATATATAACCCCAATTACAGATGGTTAATATTAGGTTATTTTTTCTGATTATTCTGATACCAAATATGTTATATTATTAATATTTTATTTTATTTAGGTAATTTAATACTGCTAATTATTAGTTTAAAATGCATTACAATGTTATCGGTATCCTGGCATTTATATGTGAATAATAGCTTATTTTTAATTCAGTATTGTACTGTATTCCAAGTGAATCCTGTCTATGTAGATCTGAAATAAAAATAAATGTTAATAATCACTTCTCTTCAGGTCCATAAACATCTATTCATGTTCTTAAACACACAGAGGCTAAGATATTCATGCTTTCAAAACATACACATATATATACACACATATATACATATATATATATATATATATATATATATATATATATATATATATACATCTCATATCCATTAAAATATATACAGTTGTTTTGAAATCATAATGTAAGTCATGGGCCTTCACTGTATTATCCTAACATTCTAACTTTTCAGTAACTTCAGTTGCCAGACTTTTTGTCTCATACTCACCACATGGGGTCAATCCACGAGTAGTTGTAAAAGTCTTAATGCAGCATATTTCCTGTTTAGCTAGTAGTGCAGATGTGTATTTGATGTTTAAGGATGATTAACACCTATGTGTATAAAAGCGGTTTCTCTATGATTTTGATCAGTTCCAAGATGGGTATTTCAGACATTTCGTCTCCATATATTTTGTGTGGTGTTACCTATCTGACAATCTATCCTCTTAATTTGCCTTTTATGACTCATCCTGTTCTCTTTCAAAATTACTTCCCCCAACATTCCTCTAAGTGACTGTTCTGAAATTTGGCAGGCCAAATGTTCCATTGTCTCCCCCTGTGTGTTCAGCATAATTTTACATAATGAATGTGGGAGATCTCTTAGGAACAAACCTTTGTCTACAGACCATGTTCATATCCACAGATCTATTAAATAAAGACAAATATACCTCTATATATTATTTAATAATATTTCAAATACCTTGACATAAATACCCCTTTCCAATTCAAAAATATGTAGGACACATGTATTTGAATTGGATCAAAGTTAGTGGTATTTGGTGAGGATGTTGACCGTACATCTCCTAGACAGTCTCTTATGTAGAAAGTTTGTTATTTTGAGCCTTCATGTTTATCAGTTGGGCACCTTTAAACTACAGTATGTCTTTAGTTCATTTGGGGATGTGACACTTCATTCTCCCTCTATGACTTGTAGTTGGGATCTGGGATGACACGCTCGCAATTGATTGATATGGACCCATTTATCTATGAAACCTTCATTTTTGGGGATCCGTATTTTATAGGCCACTGGAGATATTTTGTCAGTAATGACAAAAGGACCTTTCCATGAGGGAAGAAATTTCTTCTCCCTAACCTGATCTCTTCCAAAGTTATAAAGATAAACTTTATCATTTATTTCATATTCCTTTTTGGATGTTTTGAGATCATAATAGGTTTTAGTGGCAGTTGCGGCTCTTTCTAAATTCCTTTGAGCAAATGCAAAGGCATGTTGCAGGTGTCTCCTTAGGTTTTCCACATATTGATGTGTATTGGCAGCGTTTATCAAATTTTGGTCTGATGTACGGTACAGCAGATGCTGAGGTAGAACCATTCTTCTACCAGTCATCAGTTCAAAAGGTGACATCTTGGTAGCACTACTTGGAGTTGCTCTTAATGCCATTAAGACTAGAGGTAGTTTTACATCCCAGTCTTTACCTGTCTCACTCACAAACTTTTTGAGGATTTTAACAATGGACTGGTTGTAACGCTCTACACCACCACTTGAGGCAGCTCTATAAGCAATATGGAGCTTTCTTTTAACCCCTAGTATTTTCCACATTTTTGTCATCACTTCGCTAGTGAAGTGGGTCCCCCGATCTGACTCGATTCTTTGGGGCAGACCAAATCTGGAAAATATATGGTTGATGAGCAATGCTGCACATGTTTCAGCACTATTGTTAGGTGCACTAATGCACTCTACCCATTTAGTGAACAGGCATGTCACTGTTAACATGTACTTGTTACCTCTTGATGACCTTGTTACCGGACCAATAAAATCAATTTGTATATCTGACCATGGCATTACCATCCCCCTTTTCTGCAATGGCGCTCTATGTGTTGGTGCAGTGGGTTGGAACTGTGGGCAGATTAAACACCCTTGACAGTAGGTTTGAACATCTTTCAACATGTGTGGCCAAAAAGCATAATCACGTAATATTTCATACGTGAGTTTGGCACCACGATGACCAGATGTGGGAGCATCATGGGCATGTTGAAGCATTAGACCTCTGAACTTGGTGGGTACTACCCACTGCTGGATGCCAGTTTTGGAGGTTCTAATTAACAAACCATCCTGTAATTTGAATTGTGATTTAGATTTTATTAAGATTCTCAGATCTTCTTTGCCAATACAATCATCTTTTGAGATGGGGTTGCTTTCAGGATCTTCTATGTGTTTATAGAAGATGCCTACAATGGGGTCTTCTTTTTGACTAGTGATCAGGTCCTCACTAGGAGAATCCTGACTCCATTGTACCAAGTTAGGCTCACTCTGTTGTTTTGCCTGGTTTCTGGTAATGGCTTCTACCTGAATTGCACCCATTAAGTGGTCAATATTAAGGAGTTCTCCAGTTATGGCTCCTTGTTTGGCTAATGAATCCGCAAGGTCATTGCCTTCCTTATCAGGACCTAGAACTCTGGAATGACCCTTGGTCTTTTTCCAGTGTATGGTTAAATCATTGGATACTACCAGATTATCAATCTCGCAGAACAACTTGCCATGCTTGACTGGTTTGTTATTGCTTTTCTGCATGCCATTTCTTTTCCAAGTTGGCAGGTATTCAACAAAACTGTCACGCACATAATTTGAGTCAGTTATGATCACAAATTCATGAATACCATGTTCAATAGCCATTTCAATGGTTTTGAAAACAGCAGTTAGTTCTGCAACTTGACTGGATCTTGGCCCAATGTTGAAACCTACAGATATATTTGAGACTCCATTTGTCCAAGTTATACCAATGCCAGCGACTAATCTGCGCTCACTATCAATAGTGGCGTGGTAAGAACAACCATCAACATACACCCAAGGTAATGTTTGACAATGGTCCTCATTGTATATTTTATATGGGGAAAGCAATTGTTCCTCCAGAAAATCATCTTCTGATAATTCTTCCCCAGGATCTCTAGCAGTACAGTCGTGGAGCTCAGCAAGCCCTTGTGCGACTGGATTCTTTTTATTCTGTTTGTAGCGAATTTCTAAGGGCCAGCCTTGTAAGGAAAGAGTCCACGCTGTTATGCGGCTATTAGACAGATTCCCATCTCTTATTCTCTCACTTTGCAAATATAGCAAAGGCTGGTGGGCCGTTTCTACAATAATTTTCTCGCCCTGTATATAGCTGCAGAAATTTTGTAGAGCCCATACAGTAGATAAGAGGGCTTTTTCGCAATCGCTAAATTTTATTTCTACTGGGGATAGATTTTTGCTCGCATAAGCAATGGCTTTGTTCAAATTATCATGCTTTTGGTATAACACAGCACTCATGCTTATATCTGTGTAACCTGTCTCTAAGAAGAAAGGTTTACCACCTTCAGGGTACGCTAAGCAAGGTGCTTGAGTGAGTTTTCTCTTCAGCTCTCTGATGGCTGTCTCTTGAGACTCACTCCAGTGCCATTTCACATCTTTCTTTAGAAGAAGTAGTAGTGGTTTAGCTAATTCCGCATAATTATCAATGAATTTGCGAGAATAATTTGTCATACCCAGGAATGATCTCAATTCCTTTAAGTTAGTTGGGTTTTTAGAATTCACTATAGCTTCCACCTTTTTCTTTTGGGGATTTAATCCTTCAGAGGTAACTTCATGTCCCAAGAAGTTTACACGAGTGCGGCACCATTGAGCTTTTTGCAGGGATAATTTGACACCTGCCCTTTTAAGTTGGCTGAGGACGTGTTTAAGTTCTGTGATGTGTTTTTCAAAGTCTGTGCTTTTGATTAAAACATCATCAACATAAGATAAGGTCCCCCTTTCCAGTGCGTCAGGCATAGCCTTATGCATGAATACAGCAAATTCATGTCCAGAATTTATGTATCCAAATGGAAGTCTCTGGAATGCATATTGGACCTTTTGGAAAGAGAATGCCAGCTTATATTGGTCCTCTTCATGTACCTTTATGGTCCAATATCCCTGTGCACAATCAATGGCAGTGAATATTTTGGATCCCTGCATTTGTGCTAGGCACTGGTCAATGTATGGTACAGGCCAGCCAGACATGTATACTCGTTTGTTTAGCTGTCTTAAGTCAGCACACAAACGCCATTGTCCATTGGGCTTAAGGACACCTAGAATAGGATTATTATAAGAGCTGTGCACCTGTCTGATAATACCTCTTTCTTCCAAATTCCTTATGATCTCTGCAAGAGAATCATATGAGGCTAAGGGAAGTCTGTATTGTTTGACAAATACAGGTGGCGCATTAGGATCTGTTTGTATTCTTGCAATGTGCAAGTCTGTAGTACCACAGTCATAAGAATCCTTAGCGAAAATATCCTTGTATTCCATTAGGAGTTCTCGCAGCTGTTGGCGTTCGTCATCGCTGGAACAGCCATTAGCTAAGGATATTTGCTCTTCGACTATTTGCTGAAATCCTGGAAATATTTCAGGCTGTCCTATTTCATAGGCTTCTTCCAATCTAGAGGTGAGGTCCCCTTGATTATAATTTACATTGCTCCCATGATTCTGGGTATTGGGGTAATCTTGCTGTTTGATTGGCTGATCAAACACTAGAGAGGCTTCTTCAATTTTACAGATGCCTTCCTCTGAGCTGAAGGGATAAATAGATTGAACATTAAATAGACCCTCTGGCATGGATGCAAAGGATTGTTCTATTAATTGTTCTTCAGTTAGGTATCCTTCAGGTATTAGCCCAATTACATTATTCTGGAATCCAAAAGTGTAATAACTTGATTCCAGTGCATATCCTATGGTAGTTCCCTTGGATAAGGTTATATCCTGTGGGGTCATGTTATGTACAATAATATGTATTGGAACAGTTCCAATATTCACCATAGGAGTGTAAGTCACTGTGACACCCAGATTTTGTATTCTATGGGAGAGGCAAATCAGTGTTTCAGAAGTTTTTAATTTCTGACCTCTCTTTACCTGTAAGGGTAAAAGAAATTTATCAGCCCCAGCAGGAATTATAACATCGCTAGATACCTGCATATTCACAGCATATGGCAATTGCTGGTTTGATTTCAGGGCTGCATTTTCATCCTGAAATACTTCAGGGTCCCCCTTTAACCTGCTCCAGAGGCAAGAATTAATCAAATCTATTTGTATGGCATATCTATGTAAGATATCATTGCCAATGTATATTTGATTATTGGGAGTATTTAAAACTAAAAACAGGTGCTTCACTGACTTATTACCAATAGAGATAGATAATAAGCACTTAGCTGTGATGTTATAGCTTTCAGACCTGTCATCCAGGCCGTTGACGCAGTGGTCTTGGGGAGAAAGATATTTAATCACTTTAGGTTCAGCTATTTGCGTTAATAAACCTTCGCTTATATAGCTAGCTTCCTGTTTTAAGTTTATTTTAGCATACTCGGTTTTACCAAGGTCATGCACTTGTATAGGGATAAATAGATCCTCTTTAACTCTCTCAATCCCTGTGAGGTATTGAGTGTGGCCTCCCCCCTTAGGGATTTTATAATCCCCCTTGTGGAGTGATATGGTTAATACATCGCTATCTAGGGAAATATTCGCTATCTTTCCAGGCGATATTTTAAAAGTATTACCATCAGAGCCACTAAAAGGAGTCTGATCATCTATTTGCAGAATAGTGATTTCAGGTGTAGAGTTATTCCTGAAATGAATCTCCACAGCATCTGGTTTCTCTTCCACCACGTGACAGCTGTGTCGGGTGCGAGATATACCAGATTTTTCATAATTGATAGGCCGTTTAACTTGCGACCAAATTACATTATTTATGCAATCAATTATGGTGCTTAATCGTTTCAGGAGATCACTACCAATAATTAAACGATCAGTTGGCAGATCCACTATAATGACAGGGTGTCTTATGACCCTGTTCCCCAATTTAAATTTTAACCAGGCAGTACCGTAGACTTTTAGGGAGTCACCCCCAACACCTATTAGAGAACCGTCAAATTCTCTTATTTTGGGTTTGTGGGGTGTTAGCTCATTTAGCTGTGTGTAGTACCTGTGGGATAAGATAGTTGCCTGTGACCCAGTGTCAATTAATCCCCTGATAGGGTTGGAGACTGAATCTTGCAGCTCAACTAGTACATAATATCTTCCTGTAGTTTCTATCATTTCACACATAAAATTTGCATTCTTGTACATCTGTGGGCTTCGCCACGTTTTACCTGGATCCGCTGTGTCATTCGATGCAGAGGAAATTTCATACCTACCTGTTTCCCCTATGACAAGGTCAGCTGGGTTCTTGTGTACTGCATCTGTGGAAATAATGTTAAGAGAACACTGCAGAGGAAAAGTTTGGTTAATTTTTCCCGGCTGATGTCGCTCATTGTCACAGCTAATTTGTCCGTTTCCGGTCTGTGGGGAGATAACATGATTAGTATCATTGATATTTATTACTACATTTTGTATATCTCTCCCCTCCCCTTCAGGTGATACTGCAGTATTTATGACTGTGCCTGTGGTCCACTGCTGACCACTGGCTGTACCCCTAAAAAAGTATTGTTCGGTTGCTGAGCCGTAGATTTTTGACTCATATTAGCGATTTGTTCGCTCAACCGATTTAATTGGGTAAACAGCATATCTACCTGATTGTACAAGTTACCTCTACCCCTGGGCCTATCTCTTGGTGCCCCATTGTACTGATTCCTGGACCATTGGGTTCCCTCAGAATCAGGGCCACTATTTCTATTCTGGCGTGGTTGCCCCTGGGGTTCAGCTTGTTCGGCATTAGTACTTTGGGGAGCATTATATACCTGGGGTGTCTGGTTACCCTGAGAATATCTTCGCCGTCTATTGTATCTACCCTTGCGCGGATACCAATTATTCGGTGAGTATTCTCTTTGTGAGTAATTATTCACCTGATTATGTCCCCCACTTTGGTTATAGTCTCCCTGCGCCTCAACCTGTGTAGGGGGAGGGGCAGAATTAAACCTCTGTGGAGATGGCCTGTTTTGACTGGCCACCTCTGCATAAGTCCTCTTGTTGGACTCCAAATTGAGGGGGCTAGGTGACACCCTAGTTTCTGCCACAATTTTGGGTTTTGACTCCTTTTTAACCCCCTGCTCACTGGACTGCTGAATAGAGTATAACTTCGTACTCTCTTTGATCAGCCATTCCAATGAGCAGTCCTCATCAAAATCTCTAGCTAAGTTGATTTTGATGGGTGTAGGCAATGCTTCAAAAAATAAATTTACAAATTCTGAGCCATCAAATCTGGGATTATCTTCAGCCATACTGTACGCATTTTTCAATACAGAAAGGAATTCGACTGGACTCTGATTCGCACAACACTTTAAACCATATACCGCTATCTTCGCGGCAGTTTTAGTGCGATATTGCCCGAATTCTTTTCTGCATTGTCGTTTTACCCCATTCCAGGAATGAATATTCATATCCTTTAGTGAGGCAAAGAATTTGTGATGCTTACTGTCAAATACCCAAGGTAGAAATTCAATTTTCAATTTCTCACTTGTAACATTCATTATAGCTAACGCATTTTCAAAAGCCTGTAAATGATCAATTACAGATGTTGTTCCCTTATTGGAGAATATAGGTACTGCGCGTTGTACGAAGGTGATTATTTTATGGGAATCATAGACTTTATCAGACTTATTTTGGGACTCTCTGTTAGAGTTTCCCTCCCCCGCATCAGCTGTGCTACAGCTGTCCTCTGGATTTACATCCTGAGGGGATTGTCTATTTGGGAAATCTACTTCTGACCCGTTAGGGGTCATTTGTCTATGTTGTTCTATATATTTTCGTACCTCGTCCCTGACGCGTTCGCTAAAGGAGTTAGCATTATCTGTATTATTCTCATTGCTAATATAGGGGTTTTCATTATGGCGATATGACCTTTTTAAATCGCTTAATTCTCTCTGGCTTTGCGCAAGCTGTTTATTTAAATCTTGTATCTGTGCGATTAAGTCCATATTGTGCTTATCTAAGGTGGCTAGGTTTTGGGCAAATTCATCCATTTTATTTTTGGCTGTTTTTAAACCCTCTTCGCGTCTGCGCGAGGAACGAATACTATTTTCTAGCTCCTGTATTTGCAATCGTTTGTCTGTGACACAAAACGACATTTCGTCAATTATGCATATTAAAAGGGGCCAAGATTTTAGTATTAGTTTTTCTCGCTTTTTGGGATCTTTGCATTGATTAATCATTAATAATTCCTGGAAGAATTCATTCTCTTCATTCCACATATTATTATTAACGGTAATATTTTTAGCCCTAGTTTCAAGCATATCCACAAAATCATTTAATTCACCAGCAATATTTAACTTCCCTTTAATGTAACTTAAGATATCTTTCTTAAGGACCTGACCTTTAGTAATAGGTATGGTTATGGGACCAATTTCATTGCTATGTACAGAATTAAATGAGTCACTTCTGGCTACAGACATTATTATATTGGTTTAGTACTTAGTTAAACTAAAACGCTAATACAATTTTTGCCAATAAAAAGAGAGAAGGAAAATTTTTATATTTCAAAAAAAAAAATATTATTAATTTTGAAATATGAAAAATTAATATTCCAAAATATGAGAAATTAATATTTTTTATTAACTTTTAAAATATGAAAAATCAATATTTTTGATTAATTTTGAAATATGAAAAATTAATATTTTTATTAATTTTTCAAAATTAATCTTTAATAATATTTCAAGATATTAATGTAAATCTCGAAATATGAAAATTAATATTTTTGATTAACTTTGAAAATATGAAAAATTAATATTTTTGACTAATATTGAAATATGAAAAATTAATATTTTTATTAATTTTTCAAAATTAATCTTTAATAATATTTCAAGATATTAATGTCAATCTCGAAATATGAAAATTAATATTTCAACTTTTCAAAAAAAAATATATCTTCAAAATATTAATATCGAAATATGATTTTTTTTTTTTTTTTTTCTCTTTTATAATAATTTCTGTTTACTTACAAATATATTATATCAATTATGATGGATATTATTAAATCTCATGCAATGCCTCCAATTATTATGTCAGTATATTTATGAAAATCTTAGCAGTGCTATCCAAATAATATATATAAGTTTATGGCAGGGTTATAAACACAATACAAAGAAATAGAAACCCTTATCAACCATGCACCTACTAGACCATACAATTAATATAAATACCTGAATTCTTTTATTTAGTTAATATCCATGAACATATTGAACTATATTTGCAATAAAAGGAAACTAAATAAAAGTTTATATGCGTTAAAACCAACTCTTAAGATATGCTATCCTTCTTACAGAACCCAGAAAAATATACCTTCACAATTCAGCCTTTTATTTATTTAACACAATGGGACTAAAAACCTTTAACATCTAAGCAATACAATTCTAAACAGTGTTTATAAAACAATAGGATAATATATATATTCTGCTATTTAACTGCAATTTATCCTAATACAAAATTAACTGACAATATCAGAATTTGCATAGATGAGTTACTTGGTCACTCAGACGCAGATTTAAACAATATATGTATATAGGCTGTGAAATGCTAACTTGAGAAAAACACACTGCTTCTTTAAATCTATTAAATACAAATTAACTATGCATATAACTTATCTTACAAAACCTTGAATACGTTACCAAAGTAAAAAGCAGTCGATATCCGATGTTCCTTGGTAGGAATTATTTTACCTCAGATCACCAATAAGTGTATATCGCAATCAATGAGAAGGGTAGATTCGCTTTGCTCAAGTAAAGTGGTATCTCACACCAGCGGGAACCAGTTACAAGTTTTAGCTTCAGCAGAAAATCTGTGTCTTTCTCTCCATTGCATTCACTTTTTATTTGGTTTTCCCATCACTGGTAAATTGTGGGTGGCCCTGCGGGAGCTGACCTTCCCATTGGTTATCTGGGAAGTCTAAATCGGATTGGCCCTTGGAAATTTCATTTTTAACAACCAGAGAGAACCTTCTGGCTGTAGTTCTCGCAACATAACACCAGGTGGCAGCAGACGTACAAACAAACAAATACAACAAGACCATCTCTAACATTTTTAAGCAAGTTAAAAAAAAAAATTTCTTTCATAAAATGGTTATTTAATCAGATCACACTCTCTGCATTAATCATATATAACCCCAATTACAGATGGTTAATATTAGGTTATTTTTTCTGATTATTCTGATACCAAATATGTTATATTATTAATATTTTATTTTATTTAGGTAATTTAATACTGCTAATTATTAGTTTAAAATGCATTACAATGTTATCGGTATCCTGGCATTTATATGTGAATAATAGCTTATTTTTAATTCAGTATTGTACTGTATTCCAAGTGAATCCTGTCTATGTAGATCTGAAATAAAAATAAATGTTAATAATCACTTCTCTTCAGGTCCATAAACATCTATTCATGTTCTTAAACACACAGAGGCTAAGATATTCATGCTTTCAAAACATACACATATATATACACACATATATACATATATATATATATATATATATATATATATATATATATATATACATCTCATATCCATTAAAATATATACAGTTGTTTTGAAATCATAATGTAAGTCATGGGCCTTCACTGTATTATCCTAACATTCTAACTTTTCAGTAACTTCAGTTGCCAGACTTTTTGTCTCATACTCACCACATGGGGTCAATCCACGAGTAGTTGTAAAAGTCTTAATGCAGCATATTTCCTGTTTAGCTAGTAGTGCAGATGTGTATTTGATGTTTAAGGATGATTAACACCTATGTGTATAAAAGCGGTTTCTCTATGATTTTGATCAGTTCCAAGATGGGTATTTCAGACATTTCGTCTCCATATATTTTGTGTGGTGTTACCTATCTGACAATCTATCCTCTTAATTTGCCTTTTATGACTCATCCTGTTCTCTTTCAAAATTACTTCCCCCAACATTCCTCTAAGTGACTGTTCTGAAATTTGGCAGGCCAAATGTTCCATTGTCTCCCCCTGTGTGTTCAGCATAATTTTACATAATGAATGTGGGAGATCTCTTAGGAACAAACCTTTGTCTACAGACCATGTTCATATCCACAGATCTATTAAATAAAGACAAATATACCTCTATATATTATTTAATAATATTTCAAATACCTTGACACTTTCTACACTAATGTAGTATCATCTATAAGGGGCGTTATGTTGTATATGCGGTTAACGTGTCACTCGAATACACGGTTCATGATTGGTTAAACATGTAAACCGGTCATTGCTTCATTGGTGTACGAGTTAAACACCTTCTTGCATACACACCCCTTGTTTATGAGTACACCGTTATGCCAGTGAGAGTGCGCATAGGACCCCATCATAAATAGTAAGCTGTCAAAATTAATGATACGGGTCTCAAATCAACATTGTCAGATTCGATCCTTAAAGGTATAGTTTCTCGGGCTTGTATCAATCTTCCTAAGTATAAAAAGCAAGATCCCGCTTATATAGTGATAAGATTCGGCAAGTTCAAGAAAACTTTTTCTGATACATATCAAAAAGCATCAAGTCACAGTTTCCAACTGTATACCGAAATATCTATGTGCTAGGTCCCCAAAACAGATAATAATGTGCGACTAGGTGAAACATGAAAAATGTCCTTAACTCCCATTGCTTGGTGCCAACAGGAGAATTAAGAATTCTTAGGATAGTATCGCAGTGACACGTCTGTCTTGTCTGTAAACAAGTTATGACGTTTTAAAATGTTGTCCACTACCCCAGGTTACAGATGAATTATTCGATCATATTATTTACATGTTTTCACGCTAAGATGATGATCTTTTATGTGACTCTATAACACATTTAGAAAGGAAATGAATGAGTGAGGTGTGGTGTGTGTTAGAATTGCATTAATTCTCTATTCTGATTGTGTGGAATACCCAGGTATGCATAACTAAATTCCAAACATCATTGGACATATATAGTAGCTTCATAATGACATGTGTTATGTCCCATATATAGTAGCTTCATAATGACATGTGTTATGCCCCACCAGATAGAGAAAAGACACATCCCCTTCTCTCATAAAGGCTAACCTAAATTGTATATAAAGTCAACTGACCATGACATAGACATTACTATTCTTACCGGAGGCCGAATACTTATAGAGGGAGAACATGCTCTACAAAGGTAGATAATCAGGATATGCTAAAAGTAAATAAAACATGGGTGGACATATGAAAGGAAATAACGATACATTCATGAATGTGCACCTATTGAATTAGTTTTTAGTGTGTATATTAATACTATAGTGGAATACAGTATAGCACCTGATCACATTGTGCCTACTAATTCACTATAAAGAGCATCCATGTAACTTGGGTGTTCAAAAAATAATAACACTAATAAAAAGGGGGACTAATCAACTGTATTTTAGATCACACAGGTATAGTTGTATCAACATTTTGTAAGCCTGTGTCTTAAGATACTGAGAGATTATCCCTATTCTGGGTGCACATATTTCTAGGGTGTACTTATTAATCGTCATTAATATGTTAAATAATGGGAGTGGTATTATCAATTTTCTAGATATTTCACAGATTCCAGAAAAATTGGTACCTTATCTTCAAATATATATTAACATATTACAAGTACACCCAGAAATTATTGTATTCGTTCATACCAAATGGCATTACAGTATTAAGTCCGAAAATCCATTTGGCTTCCTTTTTAAGAAGTGTGTCCTCGGTGTTCCCACCTCTAATTCCTACTTTAATGGTTTTGAGTGCCCAACATTTAAATCCTTGGGTTTTACCATTATGATGTTCTAAAAAGTGTTTAGCTACACTGGTAATCTTTTTACCATTTTCAACATCTCGAGCTGCCAGCCTGATATTACTGAGGTGCTCAGTCATCCTAGTGCCTATGCTTCTAGTGGTCATCCCCACGTATAATTTATCACATTCACAAGATAGGCAATAAACCACATTCATGGTTTTACAATTAATATGACTGTTAATATACCACCTTTTACCAAATCTATCCATTACATATTTCTTCTTTTGCATGTGTACACATATGCTACAATGTCCACATGCTATTGATCCTTTATATAATGGTGCCTTTTTAGCGTTGCGATTAAAATGGCTAGTGGTAAGGCAGTCCCTAAGATTGTTAGCCCTTCTGTACTTGAAGAGAGGTTTATCAGGAATTATAGTGTGTAGTACCTCATCGCTTTTAAGGATGTGCCAATGTTTACTGATTATACTAGACACTGTTTAGCTTTGGCTCGTGTAGGTGGATATAAATCTGAGTGGGTTAGATGGTTTAGTCTCATTTGGTTGAAGAAGTTCACTTCGGTCTTTACTAAGTGCTCTATTATAGGCCTTTGCCAGTGCTTTCTTAGAATACCCCCTCTGTAATAATCTCGTTTTTAATTCCTTAGCCACTACCTTAAAGGAGTCTATATCTGAGCAATTACGTCGCATCCTCAGATACTCTCCATATGGTAAGCTCCGGATCGTATTGGGGTGGTGGAAACTGTCAGCCCTTAGAATATTGTTAGTTGATGTCGGTTTTCTATAGGTTTTAGTCATAAGATGGCCATCAACATTATTAATAGTAAGATCCAGAAATTCCACTTTTAAACTGTCACTATTCATAGTGAGTTATAGTCCTAGGGGGTTTTTATTTAGTACTGACACAAACTCTGACAGTAATTCACTAGGCCCCTCCCATACAAAGAAAATATCATCTATGTACCTGGACCAGTGGGAGATACAAGATGTGAATCTAGACATAGATTCATGAAACACTATGGCTTCCTCCCACCAGCCCAGGTACAGATTGGCATACGTAGGGGCACATGAAGTCCCCATTGCCGTCCCACAAGTCTGTAAATAAAATTTATCGTCAAAGACGAAATAGTTGTGTCTAAGGACAAACTTAGACCGCTCTCGGTCACTCGGCTTGAAAACTTTTGCAGTAAACATTGAGAAAGGCCGGCTCCACGGCCGAAACGCGTTTGTTTGGGGTCTTTGAACCCACGAGATCCCTTGTAACTCAGGGATACTATCTGTTTTTAGTATTCAGCCTTGCGCACCAATTCTCTGCCTTGGGGTTGTGCTCCTGTCACCTGAAGCCAACGTATCCAGTTATTGGCCAGGAATACAGGGGAGCATATACCACAGGGCTTTGGTGCGTGCTTTAGGCTTAGCTCATATAAGTTGTTTTTATATCATTATCTATCTTTACACAGTCTCGTGTGTAGTGGGCTGTGTGGTCTGTATTTGTTTTTTAAATTAACCAATTAAACTTTTGTTTTTATTACCCTATAATATTACTTTATCCATGGTTTTGATACATGGCATTACTTTATAAGGAATATATCACTCCTGCCCAGCAGGAGGTGACGAAGAGCACCACAGCAAAGCTGTTGAATATCACCTCCCTTCCCTCCCACCCCAGTCATTCTCTTTGCCTATGTTAGAGCAAGGAAGTGGTAAAGTTAGCTGTTAGTTAAAGATTCTTCAAGCAAGATTTTATTGTTTTTGAAGTGGTGCAAGATTGTGCTGCGTTGTTCTAGGGTGTAGCCGTAGTACATATCAGTCTCTTCAGTAGAGCAGTGGTGGATTTAGAGCAATGGGAACTTGTGGGACATAATTCTCACTGCACCTCGGTGCCTAAAGTAGAAGGGGCTATTTCTACTCTGGCTAAGAGAACTATGATCCCTATAGAGGCTAGCTGCTCCTTTAAGGATCCCATGGACAAAAAGCTGGAAGCTTATTTGAAGAAGATGTATGTTTATCAAGGTCTTCAATTGCAACCTGCAGTTTTGTATTGCCACAGTTGCAAGTGCGGAATCTTATTGGTGCAACGCCTTGTCTGAATCAATTTCTCTTGCAAGGTGTATCCAGTCCACGGATTCTTCCTTACTTGTGGGATATTCTCCTTCCCTACAGGAAGTGGCAAAGAGAGCACACAGCAGAGCTGTCCATATAGCTCCCCCCTAGCTCCACCCTCCAGTCATTCTCTTTGCCGCGTTAACGCACTAGGTTCTCTCTCAGGGAGGGTAAAGTGAATGTGGTGTTAGAATTGTAGTTTTATATCTTCAATCAAGAGTTTGTTATTTTTAAATGGTACCGGTTTGTACTATTTACTCTCTAGCAGAAAAGTGATGAAGATTTCTGCTGAGAGGAAAATGATTTTAGCATGTTGTAACTAAAATACACTGCTGTTCCCACACAGGACTGAGGAGTACCAGAAAACTTCAGTTGGGGGGAACAGTTTGCAGGCTTGACTGCAATGAGGTATGTTCAGTCATTTATTTCTAGACAAGACTGAGATAATGCTAGAAGACTGACAAGATCCCCATGTGGGGAGGGTAAGCTATGTTCTGAGACTTAGTATAGAATTGAATGCTTACATGACAGGGCTAAATAGGCTGGTTGACACTAAGGCAGGGTAATCGATTATTTATTAAAAAATACTCACTGGAGACACCTTTTTAGGCACTTTGGTGTGTTTTACTGGGGTTATTATCCACATGGCATAAATTTAGTCACTTGGAAGTGATTTTTGTAGGCCTCACAACTCCGGAGTGGAGTGGGAGAGGCCTAATTTTGCGCCTCAGATGCGCACTTAGAATTGAGAGACTGTTTCATGCTGCTTCACATGGAGGGTCCAGCTGCTGATTGAGGTAGGGCCACAGTAGTAAGCTGTGGCAAGGTGCTGTAGTTTGTTAACCGGTTGTTGGCTTTAGGCTGCTCCGGTTTGGGCATTAAGGGGTTAATCATTCTGAAACTTGCTGTGCAATCATATTAAAGCCTTAGGTACATACTGTGAAAATTTCAAAAGGATTGGTGAATTTTTCACTGTTTTGTAAAATTGTGTGCTCTTGTTGGCTTTAGGCTGTTCCGGTTTGGGCATTAAGGGGTTAATCGTTCTGAAACTTACCGTGCAAACTTATTAAAGCCTTAGGTACATACTGTGAAAATTTCAAAAGGATTGGTGTATTTTTCACTGTTTTGTAAAATTGTATGCCCTTTTTATCTCTTAAAGGTACAGTAACGTTTTTTTCAAATTGTGTTTTTTATTTGATTAAAGTGTTTTCCAAGCTTGCTTGTGTATGCTACTAGTCTGTTAAACATGTCTGACACTAAGGAAAATCCTTGTTCAATGTGTTTAGAAGCCATGGTGGAACCCCCTCTCAGAATGTGTCCCAATTGCACTAATATGTCTATACACTTTAAAGATCATATTGTTGCACTTAAAAATGTGGCCCAAGATGATTCTCAGACTGAAGGTAATGAGGATAGTCCGTCTACCTCTCCCCATGTGTCACAACCAGTTACGCCCACACAAGCGACGCTTAGTGCCTCTAGTGCGTCTGCCCCTATTACATTACAACAACTAGCGACAGTTATGGATAATTCCCTTGCAGCCTTTCTATCCAAACTGCCAGTTTTTCCTACAAAGCGTGATAGCTCTGTTTTAAGAACAGATTATTAGCAGTCTGATGCTTTGGTAGCCTTATCTGATGTACCCTCACAACGCTCTGAAATGGAGGTGAGGGATTTGATGTCTGAGGGAGAAATTTCCGATTCAGGAAAGGTTTCTCATCGGGCAGAGTCATTAGCATTTAAATTTAAATTGGAACACCTCCGCGTTTTGCTCAGGGAGGTATTAGCTACTCTGGAGGATTGTGACCCTATGGTGGTCCCAGAGAAGTTGTGTAAAATGGACAAGTACCTAGAGGTTCCTGTATACACTGATGCATTTCCGATCCCTGAGAGGGTTGCGGATATTGTTACTAGGGAGTGGGATAGACCAGGTGTCCTATGGATAAAAAGTTAGAAGGTTAACTTAAGAAAATCTTTGTTCAACAAGGCTTTCTTCTCCAACCTATTGCCTGCATTGTTCCTGTAACTACTGCAGCGGCTTTCTGGTTTGAGGCGCTGGAGGAGTCGCTCCAGACGGATTCCTCATATGACGAAATTATGGATAGAATTAAGGCCCTAAAGCTGGCTAATTCATTTATCACAGATGCCACTTTGCAATTAGCTAAGTTGGCGGCAATAAATTTAGGCTTCGCCATTATGGCACGCTGAGCGCTTTGGCTCAAGTCATGGTCGGGCCAAAGTGTCGTCAAAATCCAAATTGTTAAATATCCCTTTCAAGGGAAAGACCCTTTTCGGGCCAGAATTGAAAGAGATTATTTCAGAAATCACCGGAGAAAGGGCCATGCTCTCCCCCAGGACAAGCCTTTTAAGGCTAAAAACAAAGCTAGTTTTTGTTCCTTTCGTAATTTCAGGAGCGGTCCCGCTTCAGCCTCTACAGCTGCAAAGCAAGAGGGTAACGCTTCACAGCCCAAGGCAACCTGGAAGCCTTATCAGGGCTGGAACAAGGGTAAACAGGCCAAAAAGCCTGCAGCTGCTACCAAGACAGCATGACGGGGTAGCCCCCGATCCGGAACCGGATCTAGTAGGGGGCAGACTTTCTCTCTTCGCTCAGGCCTGGGCAAGAGATGTTCTCGATCTCTGGACTTTAGTGATAGTTACCCAGGGATATCTTCTAGAATTCAAGGACTCCCCTCCAAGGGGAAGGTTCCATAATTCTCGTCTGTCTACAGACACGACAAAGAAAGAGGCGTTCTTACGCTGTGTAGATGACCTACATACAATGGGAGTGTTCCACCCAGTTCCAATTGCGGAACAAGGGCTGGGGTTTTACTCAAACCTGTTTGTGGTTCCCAAAAAAGAAGGAACTTTCACACCAATCCTGGATCTCAAACTTCTAAACAAATTCCTCAGAGTCTCATAATTCAAGATGGAGACCATTCGGACAATCTTACCTATGATCCAGGAAGGTCAATATATGACTACCGTGGATCTAAAGGATGCGTACCTGCATATCCCAATCCACAAAGATCATCATCAGTTCCTCCGGTTCGCTTTTCTAGACAAGCATTATCAGTTCGTGGCTCTTACATTCGGTTTAGCCACTGCTTCCAGAATTTTCACAAAGGTGCTAGGGTCCCTTCTGGCGGTTCTAAGACCGCGGGGCATAGCAGTGGCGCCTTATTTGGACGACATCTTAATTCAGGCGCCGTCTTTTCACAGAGCCAAGGCTCACATGGACATTGTATTGGCCTTTCTAAGGTCTCACGGGTGGAGGGTGAACATCAAAAAGAGTTACCTGTCCCCACTCACAAGGGTTCCCTTCCTAGGAACACCAATAGATTCGGTAGAAATGAAAATATTTCTGACGGAGGTCAGAAAGTTGAAACTTTTAACTACTTGCCGAGTACTTCATTCCATTCCTCGGCCATCTGTAACTCACACTGAGGGCGATATTCAACGCGCTTCAGGCATGGCCTCACCTAGCTGCGGCCAAATTCATAAGTTTTCAGTCGGACAACATTACGACTGTAGCTTACATCAATCATCAGGGGGGAACAAAGAGTTCTCTAGCGATGAGGGAAGTAACCAAAATAATCAGGTGGGCGGAGGCCCACTCCTGCCATCTCTCAGCAATTCACATCCCAGGTGTAGACAACTGGGAGGCGGATTTTCTAAGTCGTCAGACTTTTCACCCGGGGGAGTGGGAACTCCACCCAGAGGTATTTGCCCAGCTGATTCAGCTATGGGGCATTCCAGAGTTGGACCTGATGGCGTCCCGTCAGAACACCAAGTTTCCTCTCTACGGATCCAGGTCCCGGGACCCCAAGGCGGCATTGACAGATGCTCTAGTAGCACCTTGGTCCTTCAATCTGGTTTATGTTTTCCCACCGTTTCCTCTTCTCCCTCGTCTGATCGCCAGAATCAAGCAGGAGAAGGCGTTGGTGATTTTGATAGCGCCTGCGTGGCCACGCAGGACTTGGTATGCAGACCTAGTGGACATGTCATCTGTCCCACCATGGACACTGCTAATGAGGCAGGACCTTCTAATACAGGGTCCGTTCAAGCATCCAAATCTAGTTTCACTACTGACTGCTTGGAGATTGAATGCTTAATTCTTTCAAAGCGTGTTTTTTTCTGAGTCAGTTTTAAATACTCTGATCCAGGCTAGAAAGCCTGTCACCAGGAAAGTCTACCATAAGATATGGTGGAAATATCTTTGTTGGTGTGAATCCAAGGGTCACTCATGGAGTAAGATTAGGATTCCCAGGATATTGTCTTTTCTCCAAGACGGTTTGGAGAAAGGATTGTCGGCTAGTTCTTTAAAGGGACAGATATCTGCTCTGTCTATCCTTTTGCACAAGCGTCTGGCAGAGGTACCGGACGTTCAAGCGTTTGCACAGGCTTTAGTCAGAATCAAGCCTGTCTATAAACCTGTGGCTCCGCCATGGAGTCTAAATCTAGTTCTTTCAGTTCTTCAAGGGGTTCCGTTTGAACCTTTACATTCCATAGATATTAAGTTGTTATCTTGGAAAGTTTTTGTTTTTGGTAGCTATCTCTTCTGCTCGAAGAGTCTCAGAATTATCTGCCTTACAGTGTGATTCACCTTATCTGGTGTTCCACGCAGATAAGGTAGTTTTGCGTACCAAACCTGGTTTTCTTCCTAAAGTTGTTTCTAACAAGAATATTAACCAGGAAATAGTTGTTCCTTCTCTGTGTCCTAACCCATCTTTGAAGAAGGACCGTCTTTTGCATAATCTTGATGTAGTTCGTGCTTTAAAGTTCTATTTACAAGCAACTAAGGATTTCAGACAAACATCTTCTTTGTTTGTTATCTATTCTGGTAAGAGGAGAGGTCAGAAAGTGACTGCTACCTCTCTTTCCTTTTGGCTGAAAAGCATCATCCGTTTGGCCTATGAGACTGCTGGCCAGCAGCTTCCTGAAAGAATTACTGCTCATTCTACCAGAGCAGTGGCTTCCACATGGGTTTTCAAAAATGAGGCTTCTGTGGAACAGATTTGTAAGGCAGCGACTTGGTCTTCACTGCATACTTTTGCCAAATTTTATAAATTCAATACTTTTGCTTCTTCGGAGGCTATTTTTGGGAGAAAGGTTTTGCAAGCAGTGGTGCCTTCCGTTTAAGGTACCTGTCTTGTTCCCTCCCTTCATCCGTGTCCTAAAGCTTTGGTATTGGTATCCCACAAGTAAGGATGAATCCGTGGACTGGATACACCTTGCAAGAGAAAACAGAATTTATACTTACCTGATAAATTACTTTCTCTTGCGGTGTATCCAGTCCACAGCCCGCCCAGGCAATTAAGTCAGGTAATAAAAAAATAAAATAAAAGCACCCTGTAGTTTCTCCTTTGGCTTCTTAACCTTTGGTCGAATGACTGGGGGGTGGAGCTAGGGGGGGAGCTATATGGACAGCTCTGCTGTGTGCTCTCTTTGCCACTTCCTGTAGGGAAGGGGAATATCCCACAAATAAGGATGAATCCGTGGACTGGATACACCGCAAGAGAAAGTAATTTATCAGGTAAGTATAAATTCTGTTTTTAGTAGAGACTTCGTTGGAGGAGATACAAGATAGGATTAAGGCTCTTAAACTAGCCAATTCCTTTATTTCTGATGCTAGCATGCAAGTTATTAGACTGGGAGCCAAGATGTCTGGCTTCACTGTCCTAACCCGCAGGGCATTGTGGCTAAAATCTTGGTCAGCTGATGTTACCTCTAAGTCCAAGCTTCTGGCGCTTCCTTACAAGGGGAAGACCTTGTTCGGACCTGGTCTGGCAGGAATAATTTCTGATATTACGGGTGGAAAAGGGTCTTTTCTTCCGCAAGACACGAAGAACATACTCAAAGGACGTCAAAGTAATTTTCATTCCTTTCGTAACTTCAAAGGTCAAAAGTCTTCCTCTTCCAAGCAGGAGCAGTCCAAGTCTTTTTGGAAGCCCAATTATTCTTGGAATAAGGGGAAGCAATCAAAGAAACCCTCAGCTGGGTCTAAGTCAGCATGAAGGGTCGGCCCCCGGTCTGGGTTCAGATCAAGTGGGGGGCAGACTTTCCCTGTTTTGTCAAGCGTGCAGACGAGATGTCCCAGATCCTTGGGCTGTGGACATAGTATCTCAGGGTTACAAAATAGAATTCAAAACTTTCCCTCCCAGGGCAGATTCCACCTCTCAAGATTATCTGCAGACCAGGTAAAAAGAGGGGCATTCTTGAACTGCGTTTAGGACCTTTCCTCCCAGGGAGTGATAGTTCCAGTAAGGGAACAGGGTCTAGGATTCTATTTAAATCTATTTGTGGTTCCCATATAGAGAGAACTTTTCGACTCATTTTAAACCTAAAGTGCTTCTACAAGTTTCTCCTCTCCCCCGCTTTTTTTTTTCTTTCTTCCCATCCCTTAGCCCAGAGTGGTAGATACATACATACCTCCTCTTCCCCCCCCCCTTTTTTTTCTCCCCATCCCTTAGCCCAGATTGGCAGATACATACATATATATGATATATTTTTCTAGGATGTATGCCTTCCTCAGTCCAAGTTAACAGATATATGTTTTTTTTTAAAGGGTACTTGTTAGGTTTTAACTATGTACTTGATAAAATGTATCATTTGATGTGTGCAATGAATTGTTTCTTTCTAATGACATGATGAGTCCACGGATCATCTATTTACTAATGGGATATATCACTCCTGCCCAGCAGGAGGCGGCAAAGTGCACCACAGCAAAGCTGTTAAATATTACCTCCCTTCCCTCCCACCACAGTCATTCTCTTTGCCTATGTTAGAGCAAGGAAGTGGTAAAGTTAGGTGTTAGTTAAAGATTCTTCAAGCAAGATTTTATTATTTTTGAAGTGGTGCAAGATTGTGCTGCTTTGTTCTAGGGTGTAGCCGTAGTACATATCAGTCTCTTCAGTAGAGCAGTGGTGGCTTTAGAGCAATGGGAACTTGTGGGACATAATTCTCACTGCGCCTCCCATGTAGGTTATGCTGCCCTACTACTGAAAGCCTGAGTAAGATTACTCAGTCTTTTTTCTCTTTCCACAGGTCCGTGGGAGGGAGAGAACCTCTCAAACCTAGGGAGCTGCCTTCCTGCCTGGCAGATCCTTGAGGTAAGTGCTGCTTTATTTTTTTCAGGAGAAAAATTGGGCACTTTATTTTTTTATTGGGACAGAGTTTCCTCTATAGGTTTGGGGGAACAATTCCATAAGGCAGTTTAATTATAGCAGGCACTGGGGCTACTAATAACTGGGGCTGAGGAGTTAAGGGCTCATACTTGTGTGATTTCACTTCTCCCGGCGGTTTGCTTGTAAGAGACCTTTACCGACCGGGAGATTATTTAAGGCTCATTCTCTGTGCAGTATTCTCTGCTCCCGGTGGTTTGCCTGTAAGACATTTTATACCGACCGGGAGATTATTGTTTAAGACGCCCACGATGGGCGGGACTGGCTGAGGGCGGCAACTACTGTTGCGCGCCTTTTTTACCTTGCGCTTCCGAATTGGAACTGTGCCTACGCAGTAGCTAGTGTTCAGACGCAGAAACAGTCTCTAGAAGCTTCAGCCTACTCCGGACTGTTGTTTTTACTGTCAGACGAGTCTTGTTATACTAAAAAAGGGGAATTCCTCCGGTGCAGCAGGGTAGGTAGGCACCTCAGCAGAGCTAAGCTGAGGTGTAGAGCTCATCTGGAGAACTTTTGTATCATTATCCATTTCCTTGTTGCAAAAGTTAAAAAACGTAACGTTTTAAAATTTAAAGCAACAGTAACGTTTTTCTCTGTTTAATTTTTATTAAAGAATTTCATTTTTTTATTTGATAATTTGATCCATTGTGAGTCAGAATGGACCAAGAGGCCCTGCAAAATGTCACTTGTTCATTATGTTTTGATGCCAATGTGGAACCACCAATCCCTTTATGTTCCTCATGTATTGAGAGAACTTTAAATTACAGAGGGAGACTTTTTTCTGAGCCAACATTTTCTAAGGCGGATGCTGTTCAGGAGTCTAATGATAATGTTCAGTATATGACGCAGCTTTCTCCTCAAGCGTCCCAACTTTTACCGCTCACACATGCAGTGCCCTGCTCTTCCTCTTCAACTCCTCCTGGAGTTACGCTGCAAGACATCGCTTCTCTCATGTCCTCTTCAGTTTCTGATGCGTTGTCTGCTTTTCCCATGTTGCAGGGAAAGCGCAAGAGGAAAAATAAACATTCTGTTAGCGATAGGTTGGCGTATGAGGGGGCAAATTTGGCCCCCATTGCTGTGCCACATCTATGGAGGTAGAAATTACCCTTGAAAGAAAAGAAATTGTGCTCAAGTAAATACTTGACCACCATCAAATAATACTCTCTTTGTCCATCTGTCAATTTTGTACCTTGCAGAAAAGCATCTAAAGCTGCTATGCCAAGATCGTGGGGTATGGTCGAATACAGAGACACCACATCCACTGTGAGCCAACTGTAATTAGACTTCCACTCCATTTCATCTAAGATGTTCAATAAATGCTTTGTATCTCGCAAAAAACTGGACAGTTGGCTCACCAGTGGCTGAATCCGCCCATTCTGACAATGGCTCCAATAAGGAGCCAATCCCCGATACTATAGGTCTTCCTCTTATGTTATCCAATGTTTTGTGGATTTTTGGCAGATGGTGGAAGAGGGGGGTCCTTGGACAAGTTACTGTTACAAAATCCGCAGTTTTAGGGTCCAAATATCCTCTTTCTACCCCCTCATCCACCAACAACCTAATCTGTTTCTGATACCTCTTAGTGGGGTCACATGGGAGAACGGAAAAAGTCACTCCGTCCTCCAGCTGTTTTAAGGCTTCTTGAATATAATCTCCTCTATTGAGTATCACCATACTCCCGCCTTTATCAGATTTCTTGTACACCACACTCGTCTTGTGTTTAAGCTTCTTTGCTATGTTATTAACATTATTAGCAACTCTTTCATTTATCATTTTTTTATTGTTACTGCTTTATTTAATTCAGTTAACTCTCTTTCAATGGTTTTGTGAAACAATTCTAGTACAGTACCCCTACTCTGGATAGGATTAAAAGACGATTTAGACGTAAATGTGTGGCTTATTCGATTTCCAAAAACAGAATCAACATTTTGTGTATTAACAACCCCTTCTGGTTCGTTCTCACCTAGGAGATCTATCATGTCCCTTACAGTACACTGATCCTCAAAGCCCAAACCTAGTTCACTATCAGCTAGAGGGACTGAAGCATTTGAGGTATCAGTGCCCTCTAGGGGAGGGTGCATATGTTCGGCATTGTTTTCTTCTTCATTGTCAGTTGAAAAATGGCATTTTAGAGTCAAATTATGCACAAACCTATTTAAATCAATCAATGTATCAAATAATTTAAAATTATTTTCCGGAGCAAATCCTAGACCTAGATTAAGTATCTCATATTCTTCTTGGGTCAGGATCTCATCGGAAACATTGATAACATTTCCAACTATAACGACCCTTTTACCCAATGGTGTTACTATAATTTCAGGGGTAAGGCCTATTTTTGCATCCTTAGATGATATCTTGGTTTCTCCACTAATTCTTTCTGCTCTCTTCTTGAACCCCCCCCCCCCCTACGTTTCTTTCTCCATCCAGGTAAAAAACCTGCTGCATGGAATGAATCTCCTCTGTATTTTGAGGATCAAGATGTTTAACAGTGGATCTATCCTTGCCAATCATATATTTGTTTGCCGGGTTTTGAAATCTCCTACTACCCCTTCCTCTCTGGTAGGGTCTGGATCTAGTTGGTTCCTATCTAGCGTCACTATATACCTCTCTATTTATGCTGGTACTTTGTGATTCAGCATGACTTCTAACATATCCTCTACTTCTTCCTCTACCTCCCCTATGTTTTAATATCGATCCTCTTAAAGGCTTCTCCCCTGGGGATGGTAGAACACTTTCACTTTCATGATAGTCTTGATAATCATCTGAATCATAGTTTCTTCCATAATCTTCTTCACCAGACTCCGCCTCGGTATCAGAGAAAGTTACTCTTTTTGGTGCCACATTGTCCCTGTATTGTTCTGTATCTTCTCTTCTTTTCTCATCCTCTTTGCCATTAAATTGATACTGTCTCCATCCTCTTCTTGCTCTTCCTCTTCCTCTTTGCCTCAACATCTTTTTATGGCTGAGAGCTTGTTCTTTTCTCTTCCAAACGAATACTTGATCTCTTTTATAATCCTCAGAATCACGAATATATTTACTATGTTTGACCTTAAGTATCTCAGACTTTGCCTCTTCAACTGTTGTCTTGAGTAATACATCCATCTCCACATAGGTAGGATCCTCTGTAAATGTATCAAGATTCAGCTGAAACTCCAATATCTGATCCCTGGTGACCATCAAATCTTTAGTTTTATGTTTTATGGTTAAGAGCAGCATTCTAATGGAACAGTCCTGCAGGACCTCGTTCCATTCCTTTACAAAGTCCTGGTCAACTACCTCGAATGTCGGGTATTTGTTTAGCCTTAATCCTCTTGGAATCATTTTTAGATCTTTATAACGTTCCAATGTCCACTTGTCTAATTTCAGCCTTGTTTCTTTAATCTGTAATTTCTCCATCTCAAGAAACAAATCCCCGAGGGCTGACTTTGTTCTACTGTTCGTGAAGACATTCTCAAACTCCTGGCTTTGTTGGACTTTATCAAACGATTTGTCCAAGGAGTAAAATTTATTTACAGTTTCCAATTCCATTTCAATAAGTATTTATTGTTGCGTCTTATATATATATAGTCTTTGAGTAATTTCTGCCTCAAAAAAGTGAGACGTATTACTGAGATTGGCCTTATAAAGGAAGGACTTCTCACTCAAAAGACGTTTACTTCATAATAACAGTGGTAATGAGCTATCATAATACCTGAGTTGTGAGAAGATGAAAAGAAAGTGGCTGTGTTTCAGCTCACTATTTATTTATTTATATGCAAAAGTGCAATTGTGTGTTTGTAAATAGACAATTTATTTAGTTAACTTTTCTTCGTTCAGCGCTTCTTTTGGTATAAAAATTAAAAGATGTCAGTCGTTTAGATACAATTGTTAATTTCATATGGCGTAAGATACTTAACTTTTATCGTTAATGTATTCCATCCACTTTATTAACTCACTTTAACAAAAATATTTTGAAGCGTCAGTGGTCTGTTATTTGAATGCTATACGCAAGATAAATTCTGTTCTCAACCGAAAGGCACTCCATCAGCCCATCTACTTACGGTGAGAGGAAAGGGCGCTATGTGATATGTTTGCTGTATATTCACAGTGCATCTCCAACATGAAAGAGTTACCCTCCTATAGATGCAGTCTTTGTAACATATGGTACTTACAATTTCGATTGCTACAGTATCTCTGACTCTGAAGTACCTGTTTTCACAATGTGTCCGCCACTTTCTCCTGAGATAATTCCCAGCGTCTCACCCGCTCTGCTCACAGCTTGCCGCTTCCATAAACAGCCTCCATGCTGGAGCCGTGCCGTAAACCTTATAATCCAAACACCATGAACCCTATGAGTGTCCTTGATGAAGGTAAGTATGATAGGCCAAAAACGATACCCAGACCGGCTCCAATGGTAAGATAAAAGGATACTTTCTTCACATCAAATTAAAAAAAATGTGTTAAACAAACCACTGACGAGTGTATCGCCATATGTAAAAGCAAAAAGCTACAACCTTTTTTTTTTTTCTTTCAATTTGATGTGAAGAAATAAAGTATCCTTTTATCTTACCATTGGAGCCAGTCTGGGTATCGTTTTTTGCCTATCACAACGATAATAGATTCCCTATCAATGAAAATTTTTTTGACAGATGCCAGGAAATTAAAGATTTTCAATTCTTGTCTAGCGCTTCAGTCCTCTCCTCGGCCATCAGTGGCTCAGTGCATGGAGGTAATCGGTCTGATGGTAGCAGCTATGGACATCATACCGTTCGCCCGGTTCCACCTCAGACCTCTGCAGTTAAACATGCTCAGTCAATGGAACGGAGATTATGCAGATCTGTCTCAGCTAATACAGCTGGAACAGGAGCCAAGGGATTCTCTTCTTTGGTGGTTGTCTCAGGGAACCTGCTTTCGCAGACCTTCTTGGGTGATTGTGACAATAGATGCCAGCCTTCTGGGATGGGGAGCAGTCTGGGGATCTCTAAAGGCTCAGGGACCTTGAACTCAGTCAGAGTCTGTTCTGCCCATAAACATTCTGGAGCTGAGAGCAATCCTCAATGCTCTTCTGGCCTGGCCCCAGTTGGCCTCGGCCCAGTTCATCAGGTTCCAGTTGGACAACATAACCATCAGGGAGGAACGCTGAGTTCCTTAACCATGACTAGCCAAGATAATTCGGTGGGCAGAGACCCACAATTGCTGTCTGTCGGCGATCCACATCCCAGGGGTGGAAAACTGTAAGATGGACTTCCTGAGCAGGCAGGCCTTTCACCCGGGGGAGTGGGAACTCCATCCGGAAGTGTTTTCCAGCCTGATTCTCAATTGGGGTCAGCCAGAATTGGATCTCATGGCATCTTGGCAGAATGCCAAGCTTCCAAGGTACGGGTCAAGGGACCCTCAGGCTGTACTGATAGACGCCCTGGCGGTACATTGGACCTTCAGTCTTGCATACCTATTTCCTCCGTTCGCTCTTCTACCTCGGGTCATTGCTCGAATCAAGCAGGAGAGGGCGTCGGTGATCCTCAATGCACCGGCTTGGCCTCGCAGGATTTGGTATGCAGACCTGGTGGACATGTCATCTCTTCCACCTTGGACCCATCTACTTCAAGGGCCCTTCCTTCATCTAAATCTAGTTTCTCTGAAGCTGACTGCTTGGAGATTGAATGCTTAATTTCTCTTGCAAGATGTATCGAGTTCACGGATTCATCCAATACTTGTGGGATATTCTCCTTCCCAACAGGAAGTGACAAAGAGAGCACCCACAGCAGAGCTGTCTATATAGCTCCTCCCCTAACTCCACCCCCCAGTCATTCTCTTTGCCGGCTCTAAGCAAGTAGGAAGGGTAAAGTGATTGTGGTGACAAAATGTTAGTTTTTATTTTCTTCAAGCAAGAGTTTGTTATTTTAAATGGTACTGGTGTGTACTATTTACTCTCAAGCAGAAAATAGATGAAGATTTCTGCCTGGAGGATGATGATCTTAGCATTTGTAACTAAGATCCACTGCTGTTCCCACAGAAGCTGAGGAGTACAGGAAAACGTCAGTGTGAGGAAGCATGCTATGCTGCACTGAGGTATGTTCAGACATTTTTTTTCTAGAAAAACTGTGATATTTCAAGAAAAGGCTGACAGTATCACCATGAGGGGAAAGGTAAGCTGTAATCAGAGACTTATTGTGGTATTACAAGCTTGCATAAGGGCTAAGTTACTTTCTGGTTGACACTTATATTTATAATAGAGCAAACGTTTTTATTGTGAGAAATATGGAAAACGTTTTTGGGGACTTTTATTTGAAGGGTTCATTTGGCTCATATTAAGGTTTTATAACCCACATGGCTGTTTGAAACACATTAGTGTGTTACTTTAAGGCCCCAGAGATATCGAGTGAGGTGGGTGGGGCCTATTTTCTTAGATGCGCAGTTGTTTTTCACTACTGGACAGCAAGTTGCAACACAGGAGGGTCCTGACTCAATTTTTGGGGCCAAATGAAGCTTTGTTCCCTCAGATTCATCCCCTATGGGCAGGTAGGCGCCGCAGCAGGACTGTGTCATCCCGGTTTCGTTATTAAGGGGTTAATTACTTCTTTTACTGGAGGGGCAACCTTACTAAGGCTTACTGAATTTACTGTAAAAAATGTGAAAAGTTTGCTGCAATTTTAAGCAGTTTTGCAGAACGTGTGCACCTTTTTTTCTCTTAAAGGCACAGTACCGTTTTTTGAAATTCTTGTTTTTACATTGAATAAAGTGTTTTCCAAGCTTGTTTGTCTCATTACTAGCCTGTTAAACATGTCTGACATCAAGGAAACTCCTTGTTCAATATGTTTAGAAACCATTGTGGAACCCCCTCTTAGAATGTGTCCCACTTGTACTGATATGTCTATAAATTTTAAAGAGCATATAGTAGCCCTTTAGAATGTAGCGCTAGAGGATTCTCAGACAGAAAGAATTGAGGTTATGCCATCTAGTTCTCCCCAAGTGTCACAACCAGTAACGCCGCACAAGCGACGCCAAGTACCTCTAGTGGGTCTACTTCATTTACCTTACAAGACATGGCCGCAGTAATGAATTCTACCCTCACAGAGGTTTTATCTAAACTGCCTGAGTTACAAGGGAAGCCCGATGGCTCTGGGTTAAGAACAAATGCTGAGCCTTTTGACGCTTTAGTAGCCGTATCCGATATACCCTCACAATGTTCTGAAGTAGGGGTACGGGACTTGCTGTCTGAGGGAGAGATTTCTGATTCAGGAAAGACGCTCCCTCAGACAGACTCTGATATGACGGCCTTTAAATTTAAGCTAGAACACCTCCACTTGTTGCTCAGGGAGGTGTTAGCGACTCTGGATGATTGTGACCCTATTGTGGTTCCAGAGAAATTGTGTAAAATGGACAAATACCTAGATGTTCCTGTTTACACTGATGTTTTTCCAGTCCCTAAGAGGATTGCGGACATTGTTACTAAGGAGTGGGATAGACCAGGTATTCCGTTCGCTCCCCCTCCTACTTTTAAGAAAATGTTTCCCATATCTGACACCATGCGGGACTCATGGCAGATGGTCCCTAAGGTGGAGGGAGCTATTTCTCCTGTTAAGTGTAGTCAGTCCACGGGTCATCCATTACTTATGGGATATTAACTCCTCCCCAACAGGAAGTGCAAGAGGATCACCCAAGCAGAGCTGCTATATAGCTCCTCCCCTCTACGTCACACCCAGTCATTCTCTTGCACCCAACTAATAGATAGGATGTGTGAGAGGACTGTGGTGATTAAACTTAGTTTTTATATCTTCAATCAAAAGTTTGTTATTTTAAACGGCACCGGAGTGTGTTGTTTTCTTCTCAGGCAGAATTTGAAGAAGAATCTACCTGAGTTTTGTGTATGATCTTAGCGGACGTAACTAAGATCCATTTGCTGTTCTCGGCCATTCTGAGGAGTAAGGTAACTTCAGATCAGGGGACAGCGGGCAGGTTCACCTGCAAAGAGGTATGTTGCAGTATATTATTTTCTAAGGAATGGAATTGACTGAGAAAATACTGCTAATACCGATATAATGTAAGTACAGCCTTAAATGCAGTAGTAGCAACTGGTATCAGGCTGATATGTATGTATGTTTACACTTAAGTATTTCTGGGGAATGGCACTTCACTGGGAAAATACTGTATGCATATAACTTTTAGCCTAACTTGCAGTGTGAGCGACTAGCAGCAGGCTTTTAATGACATTTCATAAATTAGATTTCTCTTGTTAAGTGTATCCAGTCCACAGATCATCCATTACTTATGGAATATATTCTCCTTCCCAACAGGAAGCTGCAAGAGTCCACCCACAGCAAAGCTGCTATATAGCTCCTCCCCTAACTGCCATATTCAGTCATTCTCTTGCAAGCCTCAACATAGATAGGAGGTCGTGAGAGTCTGTGGTGCTTTCTACTTAGTTTATTCTTCAATCAAAAGTTTGTTATTTTTAAATGGCACCGGAGTGTGCTGTTTATCTCAGGCAGTATTTGGAAGAAGAATCTGCCTGCGTTTTTCTATGATCTTAGCAGACGTAACTAAGATCCATTTGCTGTTCTCACACATTCTGAGGAGTGAGGTACTTCAGAGGGGGAATGGCGTGCAGGTTTTCCTGCAGATAAGGTATGTGCAGTAAAATATTTTTCTAGGAATGGAATTGACTAAGAAAATACTTCTGATACCGAAGTAATGTAAGTAAAGCCTTAAATGCAGCGATAGCGACTGGTATCAGGCTTATTAATAGAGATACATACTCTTATAAAAATGTGTTTTAAAACGTTTGCTGGCATGTTTAATCGTTTTTTAACGTACATTGGTGATAACACTGTAATGTTGGTATAGCCTTAAATGCAGTAAAAGCGACTGGTATCAGGCTTATTAATAGAGATACATACTCTTGTAAAAATGTGTTTTAAAACGTTTGCTGGCATGTTTAATCGTTTTTTAACATATGTTTGGTGATAAAACTTATTGGGGCCTAAGTTTTTTCCACATGGCTGGCTTAAATTTTGCATAGAAACAGTTAACTGAAGCTTCCCACTGTTGGCTGTGGCAGTTTGTTGTGTCTGTTTTTAAAAACGTCTATGTCGTTTGTTTTTTTTTATCTGTTTTTTGCATTAAGGGGTTAATCATCCATTTGCAAGTGGGTGCAATGCTCTGTTACCTTATTACATGTACTGTAAAAATGTCGTTTGTTTTACTGCCTTTTTTTCACTGTTTTTCAAATTTTGACAAAATTTGTTTCTCTTAAAGGCACAGTAACGTTTTATATATTTGCTTGTTAACTTGATTTAAAGTGTTTTCCAAGCTTACTAGTCTCATTATTAGTCTGTTCTAACATGTCTGACATAGAGGAAGCTCTGTGTTCATTATGTTTTAAAGCCATGGTGGAACCCCATCTTAGAATGTGTACCAGATGTACTGATTTCATGTTAAACAATAAAGATCATTTTTTGTCTTTAAAAACATTATCACCAGAGGATTCTGTCGTGGGGGTAGTTATGCCGACTAACTCTCCCCACGTGTCAGACCTTTTGACTCCCGCTTTAGGGACTCACGCTCAAATGGCGCCAAGTACATCAAGGGCACCCATAGCGTTTCTTTTACCAGGGGATTCTGTCGAGGGGAAAGTTATGCCGACTAACTCTCCCCACGTGTCAGACCCTTCGACTCCCGCTTCAGGGACTCACGCTCAAATGGCGCCAAGTACATCAAGGGCGCCCATAGCGTTTATTTTACAAGACATGGCAAAGGTGGTGAATAATATTCTGGCAGCAGTATTAGTCAGACTACCTGAAATTAAAGGAAAGCAGTTAGCTCTGGGGGTAGATACAGAGCATACAGACGCTTTAAGAACCATGTATGATACTACCTCACAATATGCTTAGTCTGTGAGTGATTTTTTTTGACTCAGGGAAGATGATTTAACCTGATTCTGATATTTCTACATTTAAAATTTATGCTTGAGAACCTCCACTTGTTGCTCAGGGAGGCTTTGGCTGCTCTGAATGAATGTGTACAATCGCAGGGCCAGAGAAATTGTGTAGACTGGATAAATAATATGCAGTGCCGGTGTGTACTGATGTTTTTCCAATACCTAAAGAGGTTTACTAAAATTTTTTTAATAAGGAATGGGATAGACCAGGTGTGCCGTTCTCTTCCCCTCCTATTTTTTAGAAGAATGTTTTCTAATAGTTACCACCACACGGGACTTCTGGCAGACAGTTCCTAAGGTGGAGAGAAGAGTTTCTACTCTAGCTAAGCGTACCACTACCTCTGACGAGGACAGTTGTGCTTTTTAGATCCAATGGATAAAAAATGTTTATTCAACAGGGTTTTATCCTGCAGCCCCTTGCATACATTGCTTCTGTCACTGCTGCTGCGGCGTTCTGGGTTGAGTCTCTTGATGAGGCTTTACAGTTAAGCGACTCCATTGGATGAATATATTTGACAAGCTTATGCTAGCCAATTCCTTTGTTTTCTGATGCCTTGTTCATTTGACTAGACTAACGGCTAAGAATTCTGTTTTTTACTATACTGGTGCGCAGAGCGCTATGGCTTATATCATGGTCAGCTGTCGTGACTTTAATAAATAAGCTACTTAACTTCCCTTCAAGGGGCAGACCCTATTCGGGCCTGGTTTGAAGGAGATTATTGCTTATATCACTGGAGGAAAAGGTCATGCCCTTCCTCAGGATAGGTCTAAATCAAGGGCAAAAAAAAAAAAAAAAAGTCTAATTTTCGTACCTTTTAAAAACTTCAGGGCAGGTGTGGCATCCTCTTCCTCTAAGGCAAAACAAGAGGGAATTTTTGCTCAGTCCAAGGCGGTCTGGAGACAATCGGACCTGGAACAAAGATAAGCAGGCCAAGGAGCCTGCTGCTGCCTCTAAGGCAGCATGAAGGAACGGACCCCTATCCGGTAACGGATCCTATAGGGGGCAGACTTTCATTCTTCGCCCAGGCGTGGGCAAGAGATGCCCAGGATCCCTAGGCATTGGAATTTATATCCCAGAGATATCTTCTGGATTTCAAAGATTCCCCCCCAAAAAAAGGGGAGATTTCGCCTTTCACAATTATCTGCAAACCAGATAAAGAAGGAGGCATTCTTACATTGTGTACGAGATCCATCCAGTTCCAAGAGAGGAACAGGGACAGAGTTTTTACTCAAATCTGTTTGTGGTTCCCAAGGAGAGGGAACCTTCAGACCTATTTTGGATCTAAAGATCTTAAACAAATTCCTCAGAATTCCGTCATTTAAGATGGAAACTATTCGTACCATCTTAACTATGATCCAGGAGAGTCAATAGAGGACTACAATGGATTTGAAGGATGCTTATCCTCACATTGTGATGCATAAAGATCACCATCGTTTTTCAGGTTTGCCTTTCTAGACAGGCATTACCAGTTTGTAGCTCTTTCCTTTGGGATATCTACAGCCCCAAGAATCTTTATGGAGGTTCTGGGGTCGCTTTGGCGGTCCTTAGACCGCGGGGCATAGAAGTGGCCCCTTATTTAGACGACATCCTGATACAGGCGTCAAACATCCAAATTGCCCAGTCTCATACGGACGTAGTACTGGCATTTCTGAGATCACATGGGTGGAAAGTGAACAAGGAAAGAGTTCTCTATCCCCAATCTCAAGGGTTTCCCTCCTAGGGACTCTGATAGATTCTGTAGAAATGAAAATTTACCTGACGGAGTCCAGGTTGTCAAAGTTTCTAAATTTCTGCCGTGTTTTTTCATCCCATCCGCTCCCTTCGGTGGCTCAGTACATGAATGAAATCGGCTTAATGGTAGCGGCAAGGGACATAGTACCGTTTGCACGTCTACATTTCAGACCGCTGCAACTATGCATGCTCAGTCAGAGGAACGGGGATTACACAGATTTATCCTCCTGTTAAACCTGGACCAAGAGACCAGAGATTCTCTTCTCTGGTGACTATGTCGGGTCCATCTGTCCAAGGGTATGACCTTCCGCAGGTCAGATGGGACAATTGTTACAATAGATGCCAGCCTTTTAGGTTGGGATGCAGTCTGGAACTCCCTGAAGGCTCAGGGATAGTGGACTTAGGAGGAGACCCTCCTTCTAATAAATATTCTGGAACTGGGAGTGATATTCCATGCTCTTCAGACTTGGCCTCAGTTAGCAACTCTGAGGTACATCATACTCAGTCGGACAATATACACGACTGTGGCTTACATCAGCCATCAAGGGGGAACAGAAGTTCCCTAGCGATGTTAGAAGTCTTACAATAATTCACTGGACAGAGACTCACTCTTGTCTATCAGCTATCCATATCCCAGGTGTTGAGAACTGGGAGGTGGATTTTCTAAGTCGTCAGACTTTTCTTCCGGGGCAGTGGGATTTCCTCCGGAGGTCAAGACCAAGCAGGAGAGGGCTTTGGTGTTTTTGACAGCGCCTGCGTAGCCACGCAGGACCTGGTATGCAGATCTGGTGGACATGTCATCCTTTCCATCACGGTCTCTGCTTCTGAGACAGGTCCCTCTACCTCAGGGTCCTTTCAACCATCTAAATAGAATCAATCTGAGATGGACTGCCTGGAGACTGAACGCTTGATGTTATCAAAGCATGGCTTCTCCGAGTCAGTCATTGATACCTTAATACAGACATGAAAGCCTGTCTCTAGGAAAATTGAACATAGATATGGTGTAAATATCTGATTGTTATGAATCCAAGGGTTACTCATGGAGTAAAGTCTGGATTCCCAGGATATTATCTTTTCTCCAAGATGTTTTTGAGAAAAGGGTTGTCAGCTAATTCCTTAAAAGGGGACAGATTTTTACTCTGTCTATTTTTTTGCACAAGCGTCTGGCAGGTATTCTAGACGTTTAGGCATTTGGTCAGGCTTTGGTTAGATCCAAGCCTGTGTTTAAAACTGTTGCTCCGCCATGGAGCTTAAACCTGATTCTTAAGGTTCTTCAAGAAGTTCCGTTTGAACCTTTTTTGTTCCATAGCTATCAATCTTTATCTTGGAAAGTTCCTTTTGGGTAGCTAATTCCTCGACTCGTAGAGTCTCCAAGTTATCTGTGTTACAATGTGATTCTCCTTATCTGGTCCTTCGTAAGGATAAGGTAGTCCTGCGTACCAACCTGGGTTTTTTTCCTAAGGTGGTATCTAACAAGTACATCACTCAAGAGATAGTTGTTCCATGCTTGTATCCTAATCCTTCCTCAAAGAAGGAACGTCTATTACACAATATTGGACGTGGTTTGTGCTTTAAAGTTTTACTTACAAGCTACTACAATTTTCATCAAACGTTCACCTTGTTTGTTGTCTATTCTGGACAGAGGAGAGGTCAAAAGACTTCAGCAGCCTCTCTGTCTTTTTGGTTAAAAAGCATAATTCATTTAGCTTATGAGACTGCTGGACAGCAGCCTCCTGAAGGGATTACAGCTCATTCTACTAGAGCTGTGGTTTTCACTTGGGCCTTTTTTAAATGTGGCTTCTGTTGAACAGATTTACAAGACGGAGTCTTGGTCTGCGCTTCATACTTTTCAAATTTAACAAATTTGATACCTTGCTTCTTCGGAGGCTATTTTTGGGAGAAAGGGTTTTTTACAGGCAGTGGTAACTTCCGTTTAAGTACCTGCCTTGTCCCTCCCATCATCCGTGTACTTTAGCTTTGGTATTGGTATTCCATAAGTAATGGATGATCTGTGGACTGGATACACTTAACAAGAGAAAACATAATTTATGCTTACCTGATAAATTTATTTCTCTTGTAGTGTATCCAGTCCACGGCCCGCCCTGTCACTTTAAGGCAGGTAATTTTTTCATTTGAACTACAGTTACCACTGCACCCTATGGTTTTTCCTTTCTCTGCATGTTTTCGGTCGAATGACTGAATATGGCAGTTAGGGGAGGAGCTATATAGCAGCTTTGCTGTGGGTGGACTCTTGCAGCTTCCTGTTGGGAAGGAGAATATATTCCATAAGTAATGGATGATCCGTGGACTGGATACACTACAAGAGAAATAAATTTATCAGGTAAGCATAAATTATGTTTTTAAACGTTTGCTGGCATGTTAAATCGTTTAATTATCTGAGGTACTTGGTGAAAAATTGTTTTGGGCGTTATTTTCCACATGGCTGTCGTTTGTTTTAAATTAAAACAGTTTATTGAGCTTCCCTCACTGTTGTATTGTGAGTGGGAGGGGCCTATTTTGGCGCTTTTACTACGCATCAGAAATTCAGTCACAGTCTGCCTTTTTCTCCCTGCATGATCCAGGACGTCTCCACAGAGCTCAGGGGTCTTCAAAACTAGTTTTGAGGGAGGTAATCACTCACAGCAGACCTGTGAGACTGTGCTTTGACTGTGATAAAAACGCTTATATTTTCAATTGTTATCCGTTTTTTCTGATATTAAGGGTTAATCATCCATTGCTAATGAGTGCAATCCTTTGCTAAATTTCATTGTTATTCAACTGTGACAGTTTTTGTGTGCTTCTTAAAGGCACAGTAACGTTTTGCATATTGCTTGTAAATTTAGTTGAAAAGTATTTCCAAGCTTGCTAGTCTAATTGCTAGTTTTTTTAAACATGTCTGACACAGAGGAATCTCTTTGTGCAATATGTTCAAAAGCCAAGGTGGAGCCCAATAGAAATTTATGTACTAATTGCATTGATGCTACTTTAAATAAAAGTCAATCTGTACATGTTAAGCAACATTCACCAGACAACGAGGGGGAAGTTATGCCGACTAACTTGCCTCACGTGTCAGTACCTGCATCTCCCGCTCAGGAGGTGCGTGATATTGTAACGCCAAGTACATCAGGGCGGCCATTACCAATCACTCTACAAGACATGGCTAATGTTATGACTGAAGTTTTGTCTAAATTGCCAGAACTTAGGGGTAAACGAGATCACTCTGGGGTGAGAACAGAGTGCGCTGATAATGCTAGGGCCATGTCTGATACTGCGTCACAATTTGCAGAGCATGAGGACGGAGAGCTTCATTCTGCGGGTGACGGATCTGATCCAAATAAACTGGATTCAGACATTTCAAATTTTAAGTTTAAGCTGGAAAACCTCCGTGTATTACTAGGGGAGGTGTTAGCGGCTCTGAATGATTGTAACACAGTTGCAATCCCAGAGAAAATGTGTAGGTTGGATAAATATTTTGCGGTACCGACGAGTACTGACGTTTTTCCTATACCTAAGAGACTTACTGAAATTGTTACTAAGGAGTGGGATAGACCCGGTGTGCCTTTCTCACCCCCTCCTATATTCAGAAAAATGTTTCCAATAGACGCCACCACACGGGGCTTATGGCAAACGGTCCCTAAGGTGGAGGGAGCAGTTTCTACTTTAGCTAAGCGTACCACTATCCCGGTGGAGGATAGTTGTGCCTTTTCAGATCCAATGGATAAAAAGTTAGAGGGTTACCTTAAGAAAATGTTTGTTCAACAAGGTTTTATATTGCAACCCCTTGCATGCATTGCGCCTGTCACGGCTGCGGCAGCATTTTGGTTTGAGGCTCTGGAAGAGACCCTTGACTCAGCGCCATTAGATGAGATTACACACAAGCTTAAAACCCTTAAGCTAGCTAATTCATTTATTTCTGATGCCGTAGTACATTTAACTAAACTTACGGCTAAGAATTCCGGATTCGCCATTCAGGCACGCAGAGCGCTGTGGCTAAAATCCTGGTCAGCTGATGTAACTTCTAAATCTAAATTACTTAACATACCTTTCAAGGGGCAGACTTTTTTCGGGCCCGGTTTGAAAGAAATTATCGCTGATATTACGGGAGGTAAAGGCCATGCCCTGCCTCAAGACAGAGCCAAACCTAGGGCTAGACAGTCTAATTTTCGTGCCTTTCGTAACTTCAAGGCAGGAGCAGCATCAACTTCCTCTGCTCCAAAACAGGAAGGAGCTGTTGCTCGCTACAGACAAGGCTGGAAACCTAACCAGACCTGGAACAAGGGCAAGCAGGCCAGAAAACCTGCTGCTGCCCCTAAGACAGCATGAAGTGAGGGCCCCCAATCCGGAAACGGATCTAGTGGGGGGCAGACTCTCTCTCTTCGCCCAGGCTTGGGCAAGAGATGTCCAGGATCCCTGGGCGTTGGAGATCATATCTCAGGGATATCTTCTGGACTTCAAAGCTTCTCCTCCACAAGGGAGATTTCACCTTTCAAGGTTGTCAACAAACCAGATAAAGAAAGAGGCGTTTCTACGCTGTGTACAAGACCTTTTACTAATGGGAGTGATCCACCCAGTTCCGCGGTCGGAACACGGACAAGGGTTTTACTCAAATCTGTTTGTGGTTCCCAAAAAAGAGGGAACCTTCAGACCAATATTGGATTTAAAGATCCTAAACAAATTCCTAAGAGTTCCATCGTTCAAAATGGAAACTATTCGGACAATCTTACCCATGATCCAAAGAGGTCAGTACATGACCACAGTGGATTTAAAGGATGCTTACCTTCACATACCGATTCACAAAGAACATTACCGGTATCTAAGGTTTGCCTTCCTAGACAGGCATTACCAGTTTGTAGCTCTTCCCTTCGGGTTGGCTACGGCTCCAAGAATCTTTACAAAGGTTCTGGGCTCTCTTCTGGCGGTACTAAGACCGCGAGGAATTTCGGTAGCTCCGTACCTAGACGACATTCTGATACAAGCGTCAAGCTTCCAAACTGCCAAGTCTCATACAGAGTTAGTACTGGCATTTCTAAGGTCGCATGGGTGGAAAGTGAACGAGGAGAAGAGTTCTCTCTTACCACTCACAAGAGTTCCCTTCTTGGGGACTCTTATAGATTCTGTAGAAATGAAAATTTACCTGACAGAGGACAGGTTAACAAAGCTTCTAAATGCTTGCCGTGTCCTTCATTCCATTCAACACCCGTCAGTGGCTCAATGCATGGAGGTAATCGGCTTAATGGTAGCGGCAATGGACATAGTTCCTTTTGCACGCCTGCACCTCAGACCGCTGCAATTGTGCATGCTAAGTCAGTGGAATGGGGATTACTCAGATTTGTCCCCTACGCTGAATCTGGATCAAGAGACCAGAGATTCTCTTCTATGGTGGCTTTCTCGGCCATATCTGTCCAGGGGGATGCCCTTCAGCAGGCCAGACTGGACAATTGTAACAACAGACGCCAGCCTACTAGGTTGGGGCGCTGTCTGGAATTCCCTGAAGGCTCAGGGATCATGGACTCAAGAGGAGAGTCTCCTTCCAATAAACATTCTGGAATTGAGAGCAGTTCTCAATGCCCTTCTGGCTTGGCCTCAGTTAGCAACTCTGAGGTTCATCAGGTTTCAGTCGGACAACATCACGACTGTGGCTTACATCAACCATCAGGGAGGGACAAGGAGTTCCCTAGCGATGATGGAAGTATCAAAGATAATTCGCTGGGCAGAGTCTCACTCTTGCCACCTGTCAGCGATCCACATCCCAGGAGTGGAGAACTGGGAGGCGGATTTCCTAAGTCGCCAGACTTTTCATCCGGGGGAGTGGGAACTTCATCCGGAGGTCTTTGCCCAAATACTTCGACGTTGGGGCAAACCAGATATGGATCTCATGGCGTCTCGCCAGAACGCCAAGCTTCCTTGTTACGGGTCCAGGTCCAGGGACCCGGGAGCGGTCCTGATAGATGCCTTGACAGCACCTTGGACCTTCAGGATGGCTTATGTGTTTCCACCCTTCCCGATGCTTCCTCGTTTGATTGCCAGGATCAAACAGGAGAAAGCATCGGTGATTCTAATAGCACCTGCGTGGCCACGCAGGACCTGGTATGCAGATCTAGTGGACATGTCATCCTGTCCACCTTGGTCTCTGCCTCTGAGACAGGACCTTCTAATTCAGGGTCCTTTCAAACATCAAAATCTAATTTCTCTGAAGCTGACTGCATGGAAATTGAACGCTTGATTTTATCAAAGCGTGGATTTTCGGAGTCAGTAATTGATACCTTAATACAGGCTAGGAAACCTGTTACCAGGAAAATTTACCATAAGATATGGCGTAAATACTTACACTGGTGCGAATCCAAGAGTTACTCATGGAGTAAGGTTAGGATTACTAGGATATTGTCTTTTCTACAAGAAGGTTTAGAAAAGGGTTTATCTGCAAGTTCTTTAAAGGGACAGATCTCAGCTCTGTCCATCCTTTTACACAAACGTCTGTCAGAAGTTCCAGACGTTCAGGCTTTTTGTCAGGCTTTGGCTAGGATTAAGCCTGTGTTTAAGACTGTAGCTCCACCGTGGAGCTTAAACTTAGTTCTTAACGTTTTACAGGGTGTTCCGTTTGAACCCCTTCATTCCATTGATATCAAGCTGTTATCTTGGAAAGTTCTGTTTTTAATGGCTATTTTCCTCGGCTCGTAGAGTCTCTGAGTTATCAGCCTTACATTGTGATTCTCCTTATCTGATTTTTCATTCAGATAAGGTAGTTCTGCGTACTAAACCTGGGTTCTTACCTAAGGTAGTCACTAACAAGAATATCAATCAAGAGATTGTTGTCCCATCATTGTGCCCTAACCCTTCTTCAAAGAAGGAACGACTTCTGCACAATCTAGACGTAGTCCGTGCCCTGAAATTTTATTTACAGGTAACTAAAGATTTTCGCCAAACTTCTTCCCTGTTTGTCGTTTATTCTGGACAGAGGAGAGGTCAAAAAGCATCTGCTACCTCTCTCTCTTTTTGGCTTCGTAGCATAATACGTTTAGCCTATGAGACTGCTGGACAGCAACCTCCTGAAAGGATTACAGCTCATTCTACTAGAGCTGTGGCTTCCACTTGGGCCTTTAAGAATGAGGCCTCTGTTGAACAGATTTGCAAGGCTGCAACTTGGTCTTCTCTTCATACTTTTTCCAAATTTTACAAATTTGACACTTTTGCTTCTTCGGAGGCTGTTTTTGGGAGAAAGGTTCTTCAGGCAGTGGTTCCTTCCGTATAAAGATCCTGCCTGTCCCTCCCGTCATCCGTGTACTTTAGCTTTGGTATTGGTATCCCATAAGTAATGGATGACCCGTGGACTGACTACACTTAACAGGAGAAAACATAATTTATGCTTACCTGATAAATTCCTTTCTCCTGTAGTGTAGTCAGTCCACGGCCTGCCCTGTTTTTTATGGCAGGTCTAAATTTTAAATTATACTCCAGTCACCACTGCACCCTATAGTTTCTCCTTTCTCGTTTGGTTTTCGGTCGAATGACTGGGTGTGACGTAGAGGGGAGGAGCTATATAGCAGCTCTGCTTGGGTGATCCTCTTGCACTTCCTGTTGGGGAGGAGTTAATATCCCATAAGTAATGGATGACCCGTGGACTGACTACACTACAGGAGAAAGGAATTTATCAGGTAAGCATAAATTATGTTTTCTACACTGGCTAAGCGTACAACTACAACTATTGAAGACAGTTGTGCTTTCAAAGATCCTATGGATAAAAAATTAGAGGGTCTCCTAAAGAAAATTTTTGTTCATCAAGGTTTTCTTCTCCAACCTATTGTGTGCATTGTTCCTGTAACTACTGCAGCTGCTTTTTGGTTCAAGGCTCTGGAAAAGGCTCTTCAGGTGGAGACCCCATTAGATGATATTCTGGATAGAATTAAGGCTCTTAAACTGGCTAATTCTTTCATTACAGATGCCGCTTTTCAACTGGCTAAATTAGCGGCAAAGAATTCAGGTTTTGCCATTTTAGCGCGTAGAGCGTTATGGCTTAAGTCCTGGTCAGCTGATGTGTCATCAAAATCTAAGCTTTTGACCATCCCTTTCAAAGGAAAGACCCTATTCGGACGTGAACTGAAAGAGATTATTTCAGACATCACTGGAGGGAAAGGCCATGCCCTCCCTCAGGATAAAACAAATAAAATGAGGACCAAACAAAATAATTTTCATTCTTTTCGAAACTCCAATGGTGGTCCCGCTTCCTCTTCCCCTGCTGCAAAGCAAGAGGGGACCTTTGCTCAATCCAAGTCAATCTGGAAGACCTAACCAGGCTTGGAACAAGGGTAAACAGGCCAAGAAGCCTGCAGCTGCCTCCAAGACAGCATGAAGGGGTAGCCCCCGATCCGGGACCGGATCTAGTAGGGGGCAGACTCTCTTCTCTCAGGCTTGGGCAAGAGATGTTCAGGATTCCTGGGCTTTAGAAGTTGTTTCCCAGGGATATCTTCTGGACTTCAAAGATTCCCCCCAAGGGGGAGATTTCACCTTTCTCAATTGTCTGCAAACCAGACAAAAAGAGAGGCGTTCTTACGCTGTGTAGATGACCTACATACCATGGGAGTGATTCACCCAGTTCCAAAAGCGGAACAAGGGCAAGGGTTTCACTCCAACCTGTTTGTGGTTCCCAAAAAAGAAGGAACTTTCAGACCAATCTTGGATCTCAAGATCTTTCGGACTATTCTGCCACTGATCCAGGAGGGTCAATATATGACCACCGTGGACTTAAAGGATGCATATCTGCACATCCCTATTCACAGAGATCATCACCAATTTCTCAGGTTCGCCTTTCTGGACAGGCATTACCAGTTCGTGGCCCTTCCCTTCGGGTTGGCCATGGCTCCCAGAATTTTCACAAAGGTGCTAGGGTCCCTTCTGGCGGTTCTAAGACCGCGGGGCATAGCAGTGGCACCTTATCTAGATGACATCTTAATTCAAGCGTCGACTTTCCAACTAGCCAAGTCTCACACGGACATCGTGTTGGCTTTTCTGAGATCTCATGGGTGGGAGGTGAACATAAAAAAGAGTTCTCTCTCCCCCCTTAAAAGAGTTTCCATCCTAGGGACTCTGATAGACTCGGTAAAAATGAAAATATTTCTGACGGAGGTCAGGAAATCAAAACTTGTAACCACCTGCCGAGCTCTTCATATGGAGGTAATCGGACTAATGGTAGCGGCAATGGACATGGTTCCGTTTGCTCGCCTACACCTCAGACCACTGCAACTATGCATGCTCGAACAGTGGAATGGGGATTATGCAGATTTATCTCCTCAGATAGATCTGGATCAGGAGACCAGAGATTCTCTTCTCTGGTGGTTGTCACAGGTTCACCTGTCTTGGGGAATGTGTTTCTGCAGACCAGAGTGGGTCATAGTTACGAAAGATGCCAGCCTACTGGGCTGGGGTGCAGTCTGGAATTCCCTGAAAGCACAGGGTTTATGGTCTCAGGAGGAGACTCTCCTCCCGATAAACATTCTAGAACTGAGAGCGATATTCAATGTGCTTCAGCCATGGCCTCAACTGGCTGCGGCCAAATTCATCAGATTTCAGTCGGACAACATCACGACTGTAGCTTATATCAATCATCAAGGGGGAACACGGAGTTCTCTAGCGATGATAGAGGTTTCCAAAATAATCCGATGGGCAGAGACTCACTCTTGCCATCTATCAGCAATCCATATCATACCAGGGGTAGAGAACTGGGAGGCAGATTTCCTAAGTCGTCAGACTTTTCATCCGGGGGAGTGGGAACTCCATCCGGAGGTATTTGCCCAACTGATTCAGCTATGGGGCACACCAGAATTGGATCTGATGGCGTCTTGTCAGAACACCAAGCTTCCTTGTTACGGGTCCAGGTCAAGGGATCCCCAGGCAGTACTGATAGATGCTCTAGCAGTGCCCTGGTCCTTCAACCTGTTTCCACCATTCCCTCTCCTTCCTCGTCTGATTGCCAGAATCAAGCAGGAGAGAGCTTCGGTGATTTTGATAGCACCTGCGTGGCCACGCAGGACTTGGTATGCAGATCTGGTGAACATGTCATCCGTTCCACATGGACTCTGCCGCTGAGGCAGGACCTTCTGATTCAGGGTCCATTCAACCATCCAAATCTAATTTCTCTGTGTCTGACTGCTTGGAGATTGAACACTTGATTTGAGCAAAGCGTGGTTTCTCTGAGTCGGTCATTGATACCTTGATTCAGGCTCGAAAGCCTGTCACCAGGAAAATCTATCATAAGATATGGCGTAAATATCTTTACTGGTGTGATTCCAAGGGTTACTCATGGAGGAAGATCAGGATTCCTAGGCTATTATCTTTTCTCCAAGAAGGATTGGAGAAGGGATTATCAGCTAGTTCCTTAAAGGGACAAATATCTGCTTTGTCTATCCTTTTACACAAGCGCCTGGCGGATGTTCCAGACATTCAGGTGTTTTGTCAGGCTTTAGTTAGAATCAAGCCTGTGTTTAAACCTGTTGCTCCGCCATGGAATTTAAATTATCTGCTTTACAGTGTGAATCACCTTATCTTGTTTTCCATGCTGATAAGGTGGTTTTGCGTACCAAACCTGGATTCCTTCCTAAGGTTGTTTCTAATTGGAATATCAATCAGGAAATTGTTGTTCCTTCTCTGTGTCCTAATCCTTCTTCCAAGAAGTAACGTCTGTTGCACAACCTAGATGTGGTTCGTGCTTTAAAGTTCTACTTACAAGCAACTAAAGATTTGCGTCAAACATCTTCATTGTTGTCTATTCTGGAAACCGGAGAGGTCTAAAAGCTACGGCAACCTCTCTTTCTTTTTGGCTGAAAAGCATCATCCATTTGGCTTATGAGACTGCTGGCCAGCAGCCTCCTGAAAGGATTACAGCTCACTCTACTAGAGCGGTGGCTTCCACATGGGCTTTTAAAAATGAGGCTTCTGTTGAACAGATTTGTAAGGCGGCAACTTGGTCTTCGCTTCATACTTTTTCCAAATTTTACAAATTTGATACTTTTGCTTCTTCAGAGGCTATTTTTGGGAGAAAGTTTCTACAAGCAGTGGTGCCTTCCGTTTAGGTACCTGTCTTGTCCCTCCCTTCATCCGTGTCCTAAAGCTTTGGTGTTGGTATCCCACAAGTATTGGATGAATCCGTGGACTCGATACATCTTGCAAGAGAAAACAAAATTTATGCTTACCTGATAAATTTCTTTCTCTTGCGATGTATCGAGTCCACGGCCCGCCCTGTCTATTTAAGACAGGTAGTATATTTTATTAAAAAACTTCAGTCACCTCTGCACCCTATAGTTTCTCCTTTTTCTTTCTAGCCTTCGGTTGAATGACTGGGGGGTGGAGTTAGGGGAGGAGCTATATAGACAGCTCTGCTGTGGGTGCTCTCTTTGCAACTTCCTGTTGGGAAGGAGAATATCCCACAAGTATTGGATGAATCCGTGGACTCGATATATTGCAAGAGAAAGAAATTTATCAGGTAAGCATAAATTTTGTTTTTATACAAGCGGGATTTTCAGAATCGGTCATAGAGACCATGATTTAGGCTTGTAAACCTGTGACTAGAAAGATTTACCAAAAGATATGGCGTAAATATCTATATTGGTGTAATTCCAAGGGCTACTCTTGGAGTAGAGTTAGGATTCTTAGAATTCTGTCCTTTCTCCAAGAAGGTTTGGAGAAGGGATTATCGGCAAGTTCCCTAAAGGGTCAAATATCTCCCTTGTCTATTTTGTTACATAAACGTCTGGCAGACATACCAGACGTGCAATTGTTTTGTCAGGCCTTGGTCAGGATCAGGCCTGTGTTCAAACCAGTTACTCCTCCCTGGAGTCTTAATTTAGTTCTTAAGGTTCTTCAAGGGGCTCCGTTTGAGCCTATGCATTCCTTAGATATTAAGTTGTTATCTTGGAAAGTTTTGTTTCTTGTTGCTATTTCATCTGCTCGTAGAGTGTCAGAGCTCTCTGCATTACAGTATGAGTCTCCTTACCTTATTTTTTATTCGGATATGGTAGTTTTATGTACAAAGTTAGGGTTTTTCCCTAAAGTAGTTTATGACCGGAAAATTAATCAGGAGATTGTTGTTCCTTCCTTGTGTCCTAATCCTTCTTCTCAGAAGGAACGGCTTCTGCACAACTTGGACGTGGTGCCTTCCGTTTAGGTTATTGTGTGATGGGTATACTCAGAGCGCCAACAAGCACCTATAAGCCTGGGAGAGGTGAAGCCTAGCTCTCACCTAAAAAACTTCAAGGGGGAGGAGGGGTCCCGGGCGCCAACTAACGGAGGCTAGGTGTACTAAAAAGATGTTTAATAGAGTAGAGCAATTTTCAATAAAAACAATATAAAAGCAGTATAGACATGTATAAAAGATATGTTCTCATGGATCCATGGTTAATAGCAAGGAATGTAATACAATAAAACAATAAAACAATAGACCACAGTTAAAACATAATTAAAACGAATAATGCTAGTACAAATGTATTAAATGTACTAGCTGATACAGTCCATATATAACAAAGCGTTCAAAATATAGCAAAGCGTTCAAAATATGTGGTCTGCTCTAGTGAAGTCGGGTGAGGACAAAAAATGGTAATCCAAATGTGACAGACCAATAAGTGTCTTGAAGTGAAAAAGTGGTCTAAAAATATATAAGTGAATCCTAGTGCTCCGGTAAAAAATGATTGATTCAAAAGTGAGGATGTTGAGAAAAAGAGTGAGGATGTTGAAAAAACTTTTTGGTGTAAAAAGGTAAAACGATATAATTCCACAGATTAAACAGTCAGTAATAGTCTGTGTGCAAAATTTACAAAACACCAATCCGTTGAAAAAAAGTCATAAAATACAAAAAATACAAAATATAATAATAAATCCAAGTGTAAGTCAGAGTAGGAGACTTGGGGTGCTGGCTCCTTAGTGCAGCGTGAAGCGAAATTGAGACAACGGCCTGCATGACTATGTGGTAGGTTAGGGGTCTAGCAATGTCCTAATTTTGTATGTATGGGCCAGTGTTTAACGTGTATGTAAAATCTATCTAAAACGCTTATGTAAAACATATTAAAATTATTTAAAATTTTTTAAAAATAGTCAATAATTCTTAAAAAATTCTCCAAATTATCTGTCACAAATGTAGGAATTTGTGTGAATAGGTCACACGTTTAAAACACAGGATGTTCTTGAAACTCGTTCCATTAGTGTAAACAGGTACATGAGATAAGGGTGGGTTTATAAGTAACAAAAAGGCTTTTAGGAAGCGTATATGAGTAAAAATCTCCCATTTGCTTATAAAGGCTGTTATACCTATTGAAGATGGCATATATAAGTGTTGATAATTAGAGTCACTTTTCTGCAATAATTGGGATATCTTATTTTAAGTTAATTGTACATGGGGGAGGGGGTGAATTTTGTTGATGTACTCGAAGGAGAAGACCTCTACAGTGTGTCTTATGTTTTAGGTGCTTAGAGTGGGAGTTTGGAGAATTACATATTATCCTCAATGGAGAAAAGGATTCCTATTATTTTGGTTCTTATTGTTTCTCAGTATATTCAATCTATAAATGAATATCTAGGGACTTACTGGTGTATATTGCGGATTCTGTCTACTAATCTATCAATCTAGAGCGTGCAATCCAGCTAGTGTGAAAACACATGCTTTTATTGGTATGCTTTTGTTTGATAAGGATATTCAGTGGTATATTTGTTTTATACACCATCTATAAGAATTAAAAATTACTGTCTAGTCTTTTCGTAAGGACAGCAAGTGTGACAGATCCTCTTTGTGATTTAGTCCCTTGGGGAAGAGGCAATCCAATATAAAGATCCATTTAGATTCATTGAATAGCAATTTCTTCTCGTGGTTTCCTCCTCGCCAGTTCTTCTCTATCTTTTGGATCCCGAAAAACTTAAAGTCTTTTATATTGCCTCTATGGGTTATGGAGAAGTGTCTGTACAGTGGCGTATCTTTATCCAATTTTTCAATGCATAATATATGCTTTCTTATTCTGTCCTTTAATGTTCTTGAAGTTTGTCCTACATATTGTTGGTAACAGGGATTATGTCATGGCCGTACACTGGGACAAACAGGAAAGGGCAGACCCCGTTTTTTGGCGAACCAATCACCTATAGTTTTAGGATATAAAGCTCACAGAGACATACAGACCAGTATTGTCTTGAGAAAGGCCTACGAGGGCCGAAACGCGTCGACATACTGGTGAGCACATTTCTGATTCCATTATACCGCATCTAAGCGTTATTACACTATTGTACTTTATTTTACCCACAGATTTAGGAGGAGGATTTTGGACCTATCCGCCACATCATGTATTTTTTCCTTTTTGCATTTTTTTCACTTTTTTCTAATTATATCTCACGTTCACCACAGTTATTGGAGTTATTTTTGGAAGTTTTTGGGAAGAGTTTTTTCATTTGGAGTTAATCATCTAGGATTTTTTACACACACTAACTTACTTTTTGTGGAACACTATTTTTTTGAACACTGTGATTTTTCAAAAGAGACATTTTTTAGAGATCATTCGAGAGACATTTTTTTCATCACTATTTCTCTATATGAAATACCGGATCTATCCGGTCACCTTACTGGTACCACAATTGCATTTATCCCACTCTATTGTATTGTATATATATTGAATTTGTATCACTCACACTTTCATATTGCATTTGCACCGTTTATATTATATCACGCTAATTTCTGGCTATTATACTCCAGATTGCTGTATGTAAATATCTGTGCTCTAATTACATTTTAAAGATCACATAATATTATGATCCTAGACTGTTATTGGAGCTAACGTAACACTTGTTCCAACAGTAGGGCATTTTTAGCTAAACAGATATAGATAACACTATATCTTTTAAATTTCTATCTCATGGATCCATGGAGATTTTAGGAAGATCTTAAGAAGTTTTTTAATCTGTATGTATTATACTGTATAATTTATTTTACTGTAATAAATATATTGCATTTTTAAACATCCATACTCTCACAGTCCTTTTAAGCTTCCCAGCGCTCACTATATCACACAATTATAGTCACTTCTCGAGTCCACTAGGGGACTATTGCTAGTGAGCTTAAGGCTGTAAAATACTAGCGCTCGGTCTACTATACAGCTATTCGTGTCTAGACCAAACGAGGGGGAAGTTAATAACTTGGTTACTAGTAAGTCTGCATGTGGAGGTTGCAGTTTTTATAATCATGGGCATGTCTTGTATAAAAGTACTAAGCGCCTCTTGTACCGTAGGGTGCAAGAGGTTATAATAAACATTAGTCCAAAAGTCCAGGGACTACTACATAACTGTCTGATATTAAGTCTGTCCAGGCAGACATGTTTTGAGGAAACAGATATTGGACTCTCATTCGCAGTTGTTGCGGTATGTTTAATGAATTGGAGTTTTCCTGTGTCAAGGATCAGGTTATCTCATGTTCTTTTGTAGCACCAGGCACCAGGTTAGCTTGATTCCTTTGCCTTTTCCTGTTGACAGTCTGCCATTTGGCCCGTTGAGCCTCAACGGGCCAAATGGCAGACTGTCAACAGGAGGTAGTTGTGTTGAAGTAGATGCTTTCTTGCCGACTTGTTCTTGGTTATGTAGAGGGTGCGGGGTGGGTTGCGGTATTCCCAGGGATTTACAGAACTCCTCTAAGTCCTCAGCTGATCTGTACATGATAATTTTGTTGTCACTGCTGACTTTTAAGCAAAATGGGAATCCCCATCTGTATGGTATATTATGATCACGGAGGTGTGAGAAATCTTGCCTCTTTTCTGTTGTTCAAAGTCATCGGACTCAAGTCTGCGTAGATTTGGAGAGACTGGCCCTCAAAGGTGATTGGCAATGATTTTCTTGCTGCCTGGGCTATCAGTTCCTTGTCTTGGTACCTGTGGAACTTGAGGATGATGTCTCTCGGAGGCTCAGAGTCCTTTGGCCTAGGCCGCAGTGCTCTATGTGCTCTGTCCAGCTGATATGGTGGGGCTGTTGTATCTTTTGTCAGGTAATGGAAGAGGTTCTGTAAATATTGAGGGGTAAGATCTGGCGTTACTGTCTCTGGTACACCCCTGATTCTCAAGTTTTGTCTTCTTCCTCTGTTATCTAAGTCCTCCAGTTGGCTTTTGAGTTGCTGGATCTGAATGTCCTGAACTGACAGGGTTCTGGAGTGTCCGTCTATAATATTGTTGATATCCGATGTCTTTTCCTCCATATATTCTATTCTTTCTCCCATATCAGCTAAATCTTTTTTAACCTCTGCTAGGCCATCTTTAACAATTTTCCCCACTTGCTGCAATAGGTTTTTAAAGTCCTCTTTCGTGGGTAGTGAATCCAAGTCTGCCCTAGTTAATGGTGCATTTTTATCTGTGGCAGGTGTTGGTGTATTAGAAATTTCTTGTGATTCTTCAGGTTCCATCTCTGATTCAGAGTGTTGGGAAGTGCTTAGGGCTCTGAAGTATGTGTTTAATTTTGCGGTGGCTGCTGCACTTGGCTTCGACACTCTGTCTATTCTGGGCTGTCTTTTCGTCGCCATTTTAAGCTGTATTCTGGATGTCTGGTCCCTGGATTTCAGATGTGCTGTAGATAAATGTAGGGACAGTCTCAAACAAAGTGCGAGCTGGTGACCGTTATAATAAAGTCACTGTGTGTTGCAAATCCGTTTGTTTTAGCTTGCACTGCTCTATTCTTGCACAAACAATTAAAATAAATTGCGTAGTGTTCTTTTCTCTACTTTGGTGCTTGCTTGTAGTTTTATAGTACAGCTCCCTTATAATATGTGCTTCCAGACTGACCCTTAAGCAGATTTGAGCGGTGGTGCATAAAACTAAATATGCGTGAGGTTCTTGTTTTAGTCTGGCTCTGCACTAGTACCTCTGTGTGTTATGGCGTTTTTCGCGCCTTCAATGTTAAGTCTACTGCGGCCTAAAGACCCTGATGCCTGTGGGGTGTATTTTCTGAGGTGTCCTGGGACAAATAACTTTTATTGTGTTGCGAGGCTGTTAGCGTTATTGCCCTCAGGTCCTTACCTCTGTACATGCGCGAGTCTCTAGTGTCGGCTCTTGAAGGAGCGGTCCCGGGTGATGCGTTAGGCCTCGGTGCTTGTTTCTGCAGGGCTCTGTTTTGCAACGGCTCCGTTCCGGTTCACCTTTTAAATGCCGCAGCAGGAGTGCTTCTAAGGAGGATACTGTAGACAGAGCCGTAAAAAACTGTCAATTTACATGCCTGCTTTTGTCCACACTTAGACTTTCACACGGATCTTCATTCACATGCGACCGTCCATGCTGGCAGTCAGCTCTGCCCCCATCAGCAGCTTTTTTGTATGTGCAGTATGTATCAGCAACTTTTTATGTATGTTCAGTATGTATCAGCAACTTTTATGTATGTGCAGTATGTATCAGCAGCGTTTATATATGTGCAGTATTTATCATCAGCTTTTATGTATGTGCAGTATTTATCAGCAGCTTTTATGTATGTTCAGTATGTATCAGCAGCATTTATATATGTGCAGTATGTATCAGCAGCATTTATATATGTGCAGTATGTATCATCAGCTTTTATGCATGTGCAGTATGTATCAGCGTTTATGTAGCAGCAGCTTTTTATATATGTGCAGTATGTATCAGCACCATTTATGTATGTGCAGTATGTATCAGCAGCTTTTATTTATGTGCAGTATGTATCAGCAACTTTTATGCATGTGCAGTATGTATCAGTGTTTATGTATCAGCAGCTTTTTATGTATGTGCAGTATGTATCAGCAGTTTTTATATATGTACAGTATGTATCAGCAGCTTTTATGAATTATTATTATAATCATTTATTTGTATAGTGCCGCAAAATTCTGTTGCACTGAGTACAAAGATAGGGGTATACAATGACAAGGATTTGTGATAAAATACAAAACATAACTAAACAAATCTAGTACAGGAGGAAGAAGGCCCTGCTCCCAGGAGAGCTTACAGTCTACAGGTTGAGGGTGCAGAGACATAAGTTTTGGAGTAGCTTGTTAGATGGATTGTAGTTGCAGCAGTGAGTCATGGAGTTCAATAATTATTTTGGTTCGGATGAGAGATAAAGGAGAGATGGTAAGCCTCTCTGAATATGTGTGTTTTCAAGGAGCGTCTGAAGCTAAACAAAGTTGGAGACAGTTTTAAGGAGCAGGGTAGAGAGTCCCAGGAGCAGCACGGGAGGAGTCTTGGAGGCGGGAGTGGGATGTAGAGATAATAGGACTGGAGAGACGTAGGTCAGAGGTTGATCGAAGAGGACGGGTCAGAGAATATTTGGAGATAGAAACTTAGAAACATAGATATTGACGGCAGATAAGAGCCATAGGCCCAGCAAGTCTGCCCGACCTTACCTAACAGTATAAACTTATCTAGTTCGTAGGATAGCCCTATGCTTGTCCCATGCATTTTTAAAGTCCCCCACAGTGTTTGTTGCTACTACCTCTTGAGGAAGTTTATTCCATAAATCAATCACTCTTTCTGTAAAGAAGTGCTTCCTCAAATTACTTCTGAATCTACTACCCTTTAGCTTGAGCTCATGACCCCTTGTTCTTGAATTTTCCATTTTATGTAAAATACCCACAGCCTCAGTTTTACTAAACCCTTTAATGTACTTGAAAGTTGCTATCATATCACCTCTTTCCCTTCTCTCCTCTAAGCTATACATATTTAGGTCATTGAGCCTATCCTGGTAAGTTTTATTTTTTAGACCATGTACCATTTTGGTAGCCCTCCTTTGCACAGATTCAAGTTTGTTAATATCCTTCTGAAGATAAGGCCTCCAGAACTGCACACAATACTCAAGATGAGGCCTAACTAATGATCTATAAAGTGGCATAAGAACCTTACTATTTCTGCTGCAAATACCTCTACCAATACATCCAAGCATTCTGCTAGCCTTACTCGCTGCATTACTACATTGTTTACTAAGTTTTAAATCATCTGAAATAATAATTCCCAAGTCCTGTTCCTCGTCTGTAACAGTCAGTAAAGTGTCATTGAGTCTGTAATTAACATTTGGATTTTTCTTCCCTAAATGCATTATTTTACACTTTGCTGTGTTAAACTTTAGATCCCAGTCATTTGTCCAATCCTCCAATTGTTGTATATCACTTCTCATTTTGTCTACCCCCCCTGGAACATCCACTCTGTTGCAAATTTTTGTATCATCTGCAAAGAGACATACTTTCTCCTGTAGCCCTTTGCTGATATCGCAGATAAATATGTTAAACAAAACACTCAACAGATGAGAGAGGAAATATAGTTGGGAGTGAGGCTGTTGAGTGCTTTGTTGAGTTAGGGTTAATACTTTTAATTGTATTCTGGAGTGTATGGGGAGCCAGTGTAGAGACTGGTAGAGTGGATCTGCTGATGTAGATCGGCGACTTAGGTGGATGAGTCTAACTGAAGCATTCATAATAGATTGGAGGGAGGAGAGGCAGTGTTTTGGAAGGCCATTTAGAAGTAGAATGCAATAGTCAATGCATGACAAAATGAGGGAATGAATTCTGGAAATGTTGCATCGGTGTGCACAGCAGGATTTGGTAAATGCTTGCATATGTGGGTTGAATGTGAGTTCAAGTGTAACCCCAAGACAGCGGACCTGGGGTGAGGTGTTGAGAATAGAGTCTCCGACCATCAGAGGAATGTCAGATGTCTGGAAGAGGGGGGAATAAGAAGCAGTTCAGTTTTGGACAGATTAAGTTGGAGGTAGTGTAAGGACATCCAAGAGGAAATTGCAGAGAGACAGTTGGAAATCTGGTTGAGTAAAGAGGGAGAGATATCAGGGGAGGAAAGATAGATTTTGGTATCATCAGAATATAAGTGGTACTGGAAGCCAAAGGAGGCTATACGCTTTCCAAGGGAGGATGTATAGAGATAGAAAAGCAAGGGACCCAAGACAGCCTTGAGGTACTCCAACTGAGAGAGGCAAAGGATCAGAAGAAAACCAGCGGTTAGAGGGATATGAAGCAAACCAGGAGAGAGCTGTGTCTCGGATGCCAAATGACTGTAGGAATTTTCTGTTGAGTGTTTAGGACGGAAACCAGATTCTAGTGAATCAAGTAAGGAGTTATTTGTGAGAAATTGAGTTAGGTGACTAGTCGTTCCAATAATTTGGAAGCAAAGAGAAGTAAGGAGACTGGTTGATAGTAAGAAGGGGTGGAGGGGTCAAGCAAGGGCTTTTTTAGGATTGGTATGATTGATGCATGCTTGAATGTATACGGAAATGTGTCAGCAATGAGAGACTGGTTAAAGAGGTGAGTAAGGATAGGGGTTAGTGAAGCAGAGAGAGAGGGAAGAAGTTGTGAAGGCAAAGGTGGGCAGGTTGTGAGATGAGCTGAAGATAGGAATTCAAATACTTCTTCCTCTGTTACAGGAGGAAAGAAGCAGAGAGTTTTGTTAATAGAAGGGGTGGGTAGGAGGGCTGGCTTTCAGGGGTGTGAGGTGTAGATGTCTTTCCTAATGGTGTCAATTGTGATCAGCAATATTCTGAGCAGTGAGTTTGGTAGTTGGAGGAGGTGCAGGCAGGAGTAGAAGGAAGTTAAAGGTTGAGAACAGCTTTCTGGGGTTGGATGCTTGAGTTATCACAAGGGAGGAGAAATAGACTTGTTTGGCCAGGCTGAGGGCAGAGTTGTATGACTTAAGGATGAATTTATAATGTAGGATATCAGAACGGGTGCATGAATTCCTCCTCTGCCATTCAACATCGCTGAAGATATCGGGTCTTTTTGGTGTGCCATGGTTGTCGTCGAGTGATTGATTAATGGCAAACAGTGGGAGGTGCAGCTTTGTCAACTGTTGATTTTAGAGCCAAATTATACTGTAAGGCCACAAGGTTTGGGCAAGAAAGGGATGAAATATTAGAGAACAGAGGATTCAGTTGAGTGTAAAAGTCTGTGGGATCCAAGTAATTTAAATTCCTATAAGGTACCAGTTTTTTGGGGGCTTGCAAAGATGCAACAGAGTAAGAGAGAAAGTTAGAGGATGGTGGTCAGAGAAAGGAAAGGGGAAGTTAGAGAAGTTGGAAACGGCACAGAAATTAGTGAAGACCAGGTCAATTAAGTTGCCTTCACAGTGGGTTGGAGATGTTGTCCACTGGGACAGGCCAAAAGAGGTGGTAAGGGATAAAAGTTTAGAGGCAGCAGGCATGTTAGGATTGTCAACAGGTATGATGAAGTCCCCTAAGATGAGAGAAGGGACATTACAAGATAGAAAGTGTGGAAGCCAGGCTTTAAAGTTGTCCAGAAATTGTGATGCTGGGCCAGGGGGGCTGATAGATAACAGCAACACAAAGAGCTGGATAGTGTAAACTTCAGAAGATGAGAAATAAAGAGATGATGGTGAAGGAATGCAGTGGAAGGTACTGTGTGGAGGCAGGAGAATTCCTACTCCCCCTCCATGTTTATCTCCTTGCCTTGGAGTATGACTGAAGTGCAGGCTTCCATAGGACAGAGAGGCTACAGCAGTTGTGTTAGAGGAGGAAAGCCAAGTTGCAGTGAGGGCTAACAGGTTAAGTGAACGTGAAATGAGTAGGTTGTCTATATATAGTTGTCTATATATAATAATAATGCTTATTGCATACAGAGCGTGCATTCCAAAGGGCACAAGAGAATTGTGCTGTACTAACAGTTTAGAATCAGTGAAGCATGGCTGGCTGAGGGATGTGAGATAGGAATAGAGTCCATGTGTGTTGTAAAGTGGGAAGGTAGAAGAGAAGGAGAAATATGAATTGTCTGAGTGCTGTTTGTGAAATGAAGAGCTTTGACTTTAAGGAGAAGGGAGGAGAAGGTAAATGCATATAGGAGAAAGTGTAACATATCCAGTAACAGCCAAGTCCTCGCACACTAAAGGGTTGGTCTGGGTAAGAAAAAAGGCCGCCACTCCTTGCTTGTAAATTAAAAAGTTTCTTTATTGTGAACACTAAAACGCATAACCAGCAGTCGAAGCATAATAGGTCAAACTCGTTTCGTAGGTATTACTTTCTCAATGACCCTTAACATCACCATATGGAACTCCCTTAATAAAGGGAGTAAACGCACCCCCATTACAGGTGTCACAGGTAAGTCAGGTAAATTGGAAATTGGAATACAATCAAAATATAAACAAAATATAACTTGACTTGAATTTCTAAACAAATAAGAATGTGCAATTATTAAGTATAGATACGGATCAAACTGAAGTTTTTAAATATGATTTATAACCAGTATTAAAGGTATTAAAGCAATATGCCTCTATTTTATAGATATTATACTGGATGTCACCTTGAAAGCTGGAAATTAACAGAAAGGGTTACATTACTATTTCACTAAATTATTGAAAGTCAATCTCATATATAGAAAATGTGAGTACCCCCTTAATCTGAAACAGCATATTCTGAACATATATCTATAAAATATTATGACATCCTCATCAAATCCCATATCAATACAATAATCCAACACATTTAGATAGAGACATTGGCTATAATTGTGAAGACTCCTAAGCCAAATCTCAAAGTATAGCATTTATGGCATAACCATCTCCATAAACACATAGGTTTAGTCTACATAAAGTTTAATGTCCCAGTCTGAATTCAGACCTCTAGGGACCCTTGTATTTAATTGAAAAATCCAGTAAACTTCCTTTTGGCTTAAAAGTTTTAATCTATTCCCTCCTCTTGTGTATCTTTTCACATGTTGTATACCCTGAAAACACAGTAACTTACTGTTACCATTATGTTCATTTTTAAAATGTAAGGCAACTGGAGTATCCGAATTCTCATCTTCAATGGATCTGACATGTTCAAGGAATCTTGTTTTGAGGGGTCTGGTCGTCTGACCAACGTACTTAATATTGCACAATTTGCATGTGAGCAGGTATATCACGTATGAAGTGTTACAATTAATATAATCCTTAATTTTGAAGGATCTCTCATCATCAGTGGATTTAAAGGTATCCCCCAAGATAGCATGTGTACATGATGTGCATCTTCTGCTACCACAGTGAAAAAAGCCATTCCTAGGGGTTAGCTAAATTTGCCCCTACATATGCCAACCTGTTTCTAGGTTGGTGGGAGCTGTCCCGTGTCTTTGGTGATGGTAATCCCTTCAGAGAACACATTATTCATTATTGTCGTTATATTGACGACCTTGTATTCATTTTTAGAGGAGAAGACTCAACGATTAAGAACTTTTTTGAATATCTCTCTAACAATCAGCAAAATTTGCATTTCACTATGAATATGAGCCAAGAAGAGATGGCTTTCCTTGATGTACTTTTAAAACCCAACAAAAGAGAGCAAAAGATAGAAGTGGAACTATATAGGAAAGAAAGCGCTGGCAATACTCTCCTGATGGCCAAATCCAGCCATCCGAAACATGTAATAAAGGCCATTCCAAAAGGCCAATACATGAGGACGAAGCGAAATTGCAGCACAGTGGAGGCCTATGAAGTACACTCAGAAACAACTACAGAACACTTTTTGGAAAGGGGTATAAGATACAAGACTTACAAGAGGCCAAGGGACAGGTAGATTTATTGGTAAGACATGACATGATTAAATCAAATATCAAGAGTAAGGAGAATTACCAACAGAAACCGATATTCATTACGGTGGCCTATAGTAAGGAACATAGTGCAATTTGTAATATTATTAAAAAATCTCTCCCCATTCTTAGGGTAGATGAAACATTGGATAAAATAGTGGAGAGAGGGTGTAAATTTGTAACTCATAAATCTAGAACTTTGTCTAACATCCTTTCTCCATCTATGTTACCAACAAAACCTAAAGATAATTGGCTAACCCCTAGGAATGGCTTTTTTCACTGTGTTAGCAGAAGATGCACATCATGTACACATGCTATCTTGCGGGATACCTTTAAATCCACTGATGATGAAAGATCCTTTAAAATTAAGGATTATATTAATTGTAACACTTCATACGTGATATACCTGCTCACATGCAAATTGTGCAATATTAAGTACGTTGGTCAGACGACCAGACCCCTCAAAACAAGATTCCTTGAACATCTCAGATCCATTGGAGATGAGAATTTGGATACTCCAGTTGCCTTACATTTTAAAAATGAACATAATGGTAACAGTAAGTTACTGTGTTTTCAGGGTATACAACATGTGAAAAGATACACAAGAGGAGGGAATAGATTAAAACTTTTAAGCCAAAAGGAAGTTTACTGTTTTTTTCAATTAAATACAAGGGTCCCTAGAGGTCTGAATTCAGACTGGGACATTAACCTTTATGTAGACTAAACCTATGTGTTTATGGAGACGGTTATGCCATAAATGCTATACTTTGAGATTTGGCTTAGGAGTCTTCACAATTATAGCCAATGTCTCTATCTAAATGTGTTGGATTATTGTATTGATATGGGAGTTGATGAGGATGTCATAATATTTTATAGATATATGTTCAGAATATGCTGTTTCAGATTAAGGGGGTACTTAAATATTCTATATATGAGATTGACTTTCAATAATTTAGTGAAATAGTAATGTAACCCTTTCTGTTAATTTCCAGCTTTCAAGGTGACATCCAGTATAATATCTATAAAATAGAGGCATATTGCTTTAATACTGGTTATAAATCATATTTAAAAACTTCAGTTTGATCCGTATCTATACTTAATAATTGCACATTCTTATTTGTTTAGAAATTCAAGTTATATTTTGTTTATATTTTGATTGTATTCCAATTTCCAATTTACCTGACTTACCTGTGACACCTGTAATGGGGGTGTGTTTACTCCCTTTATTAAGGGAGTGCCATATGGTGATGTTAAGGGTCATTGAGAAAGTAATACCTATGAAACGCGTTTGACCTATTATACTTTGACGGCTGGTTATGCCTTTTAGTGTTCACAATAAAGAAGCTTTTTAATTTACAAGCAAGGAGTGGCTGCCTTTTTTCTTACCCAGACCTACCCTTCAGTGTGCGAGGACTTGGCTGTTACTGGATATTTACTTCATTTGGGGAATTGGTGAAGTTCCCTGTATACCCTGTGCACCTGATCAGACCGGAACTAATCCCTTTGCTGCAGCTCCCTTGGGGAGCACTGAGTAGGAGACACAGAGTGGTGCTGCAGAGGCAGCGGACATGCAGCGCGATACACAGGGTGAGTGAAACCGCAAGTTTACTGAAGCGTTTACCAACGGATTTGCACGAAAGTGTAACATAGTAGCAGAGATATTTAGGGAGATTAGAAAGAACTTGTTTCTATGTTGTCCACTCCTTGTTATAACTCCCTACACTTATAAGCTAACACACTTAGAGAACTACACACATGCTGCAATGATCTAACAAGCTAGCTTGATGTAACAAGCTCAGGGTATTCAATTTATAGGTAATAGTCACATGCTTCTAATTAACAAAGGTCATAAGTTAGAGCAGGATGAAACAGGGCTTAAAGAAACAAGACAGCTCTCATCCTATTGGCTGATTTGAATTTGAAGAATCAAATCAGCCAATAGGAATGCAAGTGATGCCATATTTAAATGCGTAACTTGCATTCAATATTCAGTGTACGGCGGTGATCCTATGAAGAGAATCCTCCACGATCCATTGCTCCACGGTCGCCGGTCTTCAGTTCCGCGGTCATCTCTGCTCCGAGCCGGCTTGGTCCTGGCTGAAGATGGAAGATGTCACCGGTTCCAAGAAAACTTCACCGCCGCCTGGAAGAGGACCCTCTCCGCCGGACTTCAGGAACGGTGAGTACCTATTTGGGGCTTAGAGCTAGGACTTTCTTTGTTTGTTTTTTGTTTTTTTAGATTAGGGATTTTGGGCACTTGTAAAAGAGCTGAATGCCATTTTAAGGGCAGTAAAACACCTGAATGCCCTTTTAAGGGCAATGCCCATACAAATGCCCCTTTAGGGGCAATGAGTAGTTTAGGATTTTTTAGTGTTAGGTTTTTTATTTTGGGGTTTTGGTGGGTGGGGGTTTTACTGTTAGAGAGGGGACTTAGTATTTTTTTTAATGCAAAAGAGCTGTTTAATTTAGGGCAATGCCCTAGAAAAAGCCCTTTTAAGGGCTATTGGTAGTTTAGTATTTTAGAGGTTTTTTTTATTTTGATGGGGCTTTTTTATTTTCTTAGACCTAGATTTGGAGTTTGGCGTTAGCCGTGAAAACCAGCGTTAGAGGCTCCTAACGCTGGTTTTAGGCTACCGCCGGTATTTGGAGTCACTCAAAATAGGGTCTAACGCTCACTTTTCAGCCGCGACTTTTCCATACCGCAGATCCCCTTACGTCAATTGCGTATCCTATCTTTTCAATGGGATTTTTCTAAGTCCGGTATTTAGAGTCGTTTCTGAAGTGAGCGTTAGACATCTAACGACAAAACTCCAGCCGCAGGAAAAAAGTCAGTAGTTAAGAGCTTTCTGGGCTAACGCCGGTTTCTAAAGCTCTTAACTACTGTACTCTAAAGTACACTAACACCCATAAACTACCTATGTACCCCTAAACCGAGGTCCCCCCACATCGCCGACACTCGAATAAATTTTTTTAACCCCTAATCTGCCGACCGCCACCTACGTTATCCTTATGTACCCCTAATCTGCTCCCCCTAACACCGCCGACCCCTGTATTATATTTATTAACCCCTAGTCTGCCCCCCTCAACGTCGCCTCCATCTGCCTACACTTATTAACCCCTAATCTGCCGACCGCAAAGTGCCGCCACCTACGTTATCCTTATGTACCCCTAATCTGCTGCCCCTAACACCGCCGACCCCTATATTATATTTATTAACCCCTAATCTGCCCCCCTCAACGTCGCCTCCACCTGCCTACACTTATTAACCCCTAATCTGCCGACCGGACCTGAGCGCTACTATAATAAAGTTATTAACCCCTAATCCGCCTCACTAACCCTATAATAAATAGTATTAACCCCTAATCTGCCCTCCCTAACATCGCCGACACCTAACTTCAATTATTAACCCCTAATCTGCCTACTGGAGCTCACCGCTACTCTAATAAATGTATTAACCCCTAAAGCTAAGTCTAACCCTAACACTAACACCCCCCTAAGTTAAATATAATTTACATCTAACGAAATTAATTAACTCTTATTAAATAAATTATTCCTATTTAAAGATAAATACTTACCTGTAAAATAAATCCTAATATAGCTACAATATAAATTATAATTATATTATAGCTATTTTAGGATTAATATTTATTTTACAGGTAACTTTGTATTTATTTTAACCAGGTACAATAGCTATTAAATAGTTAAGAACTATTTAATAGCTAAAATAGTTAAAATAATTACAAAATTACCTGTAAAATAAATACTAACCTAAGTTACAATTAAACCTAACACTACACTATCAATAAATTAATTAAATAAACTACCTACAATTACCTACAATTAACCTAACACTACACTATCAATAAATTAATTAAATACAATTCCTACAAATAAATACAATTAAATAAACTAGCTAAAGTACAAAAAATAAAAAAGAACTAAGTTACAAAAAATAAAAAAATATTTACAAACATAAGAAAAATATTACAACAATTTTAAACTAATTACACCTACTCTAAGCCCCCTAATAAAATAACAAAGCCCCCCAAAATAAAAAAACATAATTTATGCTTACCTGATAAATTTATTTCTCTTGTAGTGTATCCAGTCCACGGATCATCCATTACTTATGGGATATTAACTCCTCCCCAACAGGAAGTGCAAGAGGATTCACCCAGCAGAGCTGCTATATAGCTCCTCCCCTAACTGCCATTACCAGTCATTCGACCGAAAACATGCAGAGAAAGGAAAACCATAGGGTGCAGTGGTGACTGTAGTTTAATGGAAAAATTACCTGCCTTAAAGTGACAGGGCGGGCCGTGGACTGGATACACTACAAGAGAAATAAATTTATCAGGTAAGCATAAATTATGTTTTCTCTTGTTAAGTGTATCCAGTCCACGGATCATCCATTACTTATGGGATACCAATACCAAAGCTAAAGTACACGGATGACGGGAGGGACAGGCAGGCTCTTTATACGGAAGGAACCACTGCCTGAAGAACCTTTCTCCCAAAAACAGCCTCCGAAGAAGCAAAAGTGTAAAATTTGGAAAATTTGGAAAAAGTATGAAGAGAAGACCAAGTTGCAGCCTTGCAAATCAGTTCAACAGAAGCCTCATTCTTAAAGGCCCAAGTGGAAGCCACAGCTTTACAGAATGTGCTGTAATTCTTTCAGGAGACTGCTGTCCAGCAGTCTCATAGGCTAACCGTATTATGCTACGAAGCCAAAAGGAGAGAGAGGTAGCCGAAGCTTTTTGACCTCTCCTCTGACCAGAATAAACGACAAACAGGGAAGACGTTTGTCGAAAATCCTTAGTTGCCTGTAGATAAAATTTCAGGGCACGGACTACATCTAGATTGTGTAGCAGACGTTCCTTTTTCGAAGAAGGATTAGGACACAAAGATGGAACCACAATCTCTTGATTGATATTCCTGTTAGTGACCACCTTAGGTAGGAACCCAGGTTTAGTACGCAGAACTACCTTGTCTGAATGAAAAATCAGATAAGGAGAATCACAATGTAAGGCAGATAACTCAGAGACTCTTCGAGCCGAGGAAATCGCCATTAAAAACAGAACTTTCCAAGATAACAACTTGATATCAATGGAATGAAGGGGTTCAAACGGAACCCCCTGTAAAACATTAAGAACTAAGTTCAAACTCCATGGTGGAGCAACAGTTTTAAACACAGGCTTGATCCTAGCTAAAGCCTGACAAAAAGCTTGAACGTCCGGAACTTCTGACAGACGTTTGTGTAAAAGAATGGACAGAGCTGAAATCTGTCCCTTTAAGGAACTAGCGGATAAACCCTTTTCTAAACCTTCTTGTAGAAAAGACAATATCCTCGGAATCCTAACCTTACTCCATGAGTAACTCTTGGATTCGCACCAATATAAGTATTTGCGCCATATCTTATGGTAAATCTTTCTGGTAACAGGCTTCCTAGCCTGTATTAAGGTATCAATAACTGACTCAGAAAAACCACGTTTTGATAAAATCAAGCGTTCAATTTCCAAGCAGTCAGCTTCAGAGAAATTAGATTTTGATGTTTGAAGGGACCCTGGATCAGAAGGTCCTGTTTCAGAGGTAGCGACCAAGGTGGACAGGATGACATGTCCACTAGATCTGCATACCAAGTCCTGCGTGGCCATGCAGGCGCTATTAGAATCACTGATGCTCTCTCCTGTTTGATTCTGGCAATCAATCGAGGAAGCATCGGGAAGGGTGGAAACACATAAGCCATCCCGAAGGTCCAAGGTGCTGTCAAAGCATCTATCAGAACCGCTCCCGGATCCCTGGATCTGGACCCGTAACGAGGAAGCTTGGCGTTCTGTCGAGACGCCATGAGATCTATCTCTGGTTTGCCCCAACGTCGAAGTATTTGGGCAAAGACCTCCGGATGAAGTTCCCACTCCCCCGGATGAAAAGTCTGACGACTTAAGAAATCCGCCTCCCAGTTCTCCACTCCCGGGATGTGGATTGCTGACAGGTGGCAAGAGTGAGACTCTGCCCAGCGAATTATCTTTGATACTTCCATCATTGCTAGGGAGCTTCTTGTCCCTCCCTGATGGTTGATGTAAGCTACAGTCGTGATGTTGTCCAACTGAAACCTGATGAACCCCCGAGTTGTTAACTGGGGCCAAGCCAGAAGGGCATTGAGAACTGCTCTCAATTCCAGAATGTTTATTGGTAGGAGACTCTCCTCCTGATTCCATTGTCCCTGAGCCTTCAGAGAATTCCAGACAGCGCCCCAACCTAGTAGGCTGGCGTCTGTTGTTACAATTGTCCAGTCCGGCCTGCTGAATGGCATCCCCCTGGACAGATGTGGCCGAGAAAGCCACCATAGAAGAGAATTTCTGGTCTCTTGATCCAGATTCAGAGTAGGGGACAAGTCTGAGTAATCCCCATTCCACTGACTTAGCATGCACAATTGCAGCGGTCTGAGATGTAGGCGTGCAAAGGGTACTATGTCCATTGCTGCTACCATTAAGCCGATCACCTCCATGCATTGAGCTACTGACGGGTGTTGAATGGAATGAAGGACACGGCATGCATTTTGAAGCTTTGTTAACCTGTCTTCTGTCAGGTAAATCTTCATTTCTACAGAATCTATAAGAGTCCCCAAGAAGGGAACTCTTGTGAGTGGAAAGAGAGAACTCTTCTTTTCGTTCACCTTCCATCCATGCGACCTTAGAAATGCCAGTACTAACTCTGTATGAGACTTGGCAGTTTGAAAGCTTGAAGCTTGTATCAGAATGTCGTCTAGGTACGGAGCTACCGCAATTCCTCGCGGTCTTAGTACCGCCAGAAGAGCACCCAGAACCTTTGTGAAGATTCTCGGAGCCGTAGCCAATCCGAATGGAAGAGCTACAAACTGGTAATGCCTGTCTAGAAAGGCAAACCTTAGATACCGGTAATGATCTTTGTGAATCGGTATGTGAAGGTAAGCATCCTTTAAATCCACTGTGGTCATGTACTGACCCTTTTGGATCATGGGTAAAATTGTCCGAATAGTTTCCATTTTGAACGATGGAACTCTTAGGAATTTGTTTAGGATCTTTAAATCCAAGATTGGCCTGAAAGTTCCCTCTTTTTTGGGAACCACAAACAGATTTGAGTAAAACCCTTGTCCTTGTTCCGACCGCGGAACCGGATGGATCACTCCCATTAATAAAAGATCTTGTACGCAGCGTAGAAACGCCTCTTTCTTTATTTGGTTTGTTGACAACCTTGACAGATGAAATCTCCCTCTTGGGGGAGAGAATTTGAAGTCTAGAAGGTATCCCTGAGATATGATCTCTAACGCCCAGGGATCCTGGACATCTCTTGCCCAAGCCTGGGCGAAGAGAGAAAGTCTGCCCCCCACTAGATCCGTTGAAAACGTACTGTGCCTATAAGAAGCACAGAAAAAGTTGAAAATTAATAAACTGAAAAGTTATAGCATCAAATTTTTGTAAAAAACACAATTTTAGCAAAGGATTGCTCCCATTAGCAAAGGATAACTAACCCTGATAGCAGAAAAAAAATACAGAAATAAACGTTTTTTGTTTTTTTTTATCACAGTCAACTACAATCTCACAGCTCTGCTGTGAGTGATTACCTCCCTCAAAACAAGTTTTGAAGACCCCTGAGTTCTGTAGAGATGAACCGGATCATGCAGGGAAGACAAACTTCTGACTGAATTTTTTGATGCGTAGCAAAAGCACCAAAAAAGGCCCCTCCCCCTCACACATAACAGTGAGAGAGATCAGTAAACTGTCATAAATTAAATAAAACGACTGCCAAGTGGAAAAAAATAGTGCCCAAAACATTTTTTCACCCAGTACCTCAGAAAATTAAACGATTTTACATGCCAGCAAAAAACGTTTAACATTAATAAATTGAGTGTTATTAAAAAGCCTGTTGCTAGTCCCTGCAAATTAGGCTAAAGTTTTATGCATACAGTATAATTCCAGTGAAGTGCCATTCCCCAGAATACTGAAGTGTAAAATATACATACATGACAGCCTGATACCAGTTGCTGCTACTGCATTTAAGGCTGAGTTTACATTATATCGGTATGGCAGAATTTTCTCATCAATTCCATTGTCAGAAAATAATAAGCTGCTACATACCTCTTTGCAGATTAATCTGCCCGCTGTCCCCTGATCTGAAGTTTACCTCTCCTCAGATGGCCGAGAAACAGCAATATGATCTTAACTACTCCGGCTAAAATCATAGAAAAACTCAGGTAGATTCTTCTTCAAATTCTACCAGAGAAGGAATAACACACTCCGGTGCTATTATAAAATAACAAACTTTTGATTGAAGGTATGAAACTAAGTATAATCACCACAGTCCTCTCACACATCCTATCTATTTGTTGGGTGCAAGAGAATGACTGGTAATGGCAGTTAGGGGAGGAGCTATATAGCAGCTCTGCTGGGTGAATCCTCTTGCACTTCCTGTTGGGGAGGAGTTAATATCCCATAAGTAATGGATGATCCGTGGACTGGATACACTTAACAAGAGAAAATGCCCTACCCTATTCTAAATTACTAAAGTTCAAAGCTCTTTAACCTTACCAGCCCTGAACAGGTCCCTTTGCGGGGCATGCCCCAAGAAGTTCAGCTCTTTTGCCTGTAAAAAAAAACATACAATACCCCCCCCAACATTACAACCCACCACCCACATACCCCTAATCTAACCCAAACCCCCCTTAAATAAACCTAACACTAAGCCCCTGAAGATCTTCCTAGCTTATCTTCACCCTGCCAGGTTCACCGATCCGTCCTGAAGAGCTCCTCCGATGTCCTGATCCAAGCCCAAGCGGGGGGCTGAAGAGGTTCATGATCCGGCTGAAGTCTTCATCCAAGCGGGAGCTGAAGAGGTCCATGATCCGGATGAAGTCTTCATCCAAGCGGGAGCTGAAGAGGTCCATGATCCGGATGAAGTCTTCTATCAACTGCATCTTCAATCTTCTTTCTTCCGGATCCATCTTGCAGACCTCCGACGCGGAACATCCTCTTCTCCCGACGCCTTCTAGCCGAATGACGGTTCAGCCAATAGAATGCAAGCTCAATCTGATTGGCTGATTGGATCAGCCAATCGGATTGAACTTGATTCTGATTGGCTGATTCCATCAGCCAATCAGAATATTCCTACCTTAATTCCGATTGGCTGATAGAATCCTATCAGCCAATCGGAATTCGAGGGACGCCATCTTGGATGACGTCCCTTAAAGGAACCGTCATTCGGCTAGTAGGCGTCGGGAGAAGAGGATGTTCCGCGTCGGAGGTCTGCAAGATGGATCCGGAAGAAAGAAGATTGAAGATGCAGTTGATAGAAGACTTCATCCGGATCATGGACCTCTTCAGCTCCCGCTTGGATGAAGACTTCAGCCGGATCATGGACCTCTTCAGCCCCCCGCTTGGGCTTGGATCAGGACATCGGAGGAGCTCTTCAGGACGGATCAGTGAACCTGGCAGGGTGAAGATAAGCTAGGAAGATCTTCAGGGGCTTAGTGTTAGGTTTATTTAAGGGGGGTTTGGGTTAGATTAGGGGTATGTGGGTGGTGGGTTGTAATGTTGGGGGGGGGTATTGTATGTTTTTTTTTACAGGCAAAAGAGCTGAACTTCTTGGGGCATGCCCCGCAAAGGGCCCTGTTCAGGGCTGGTAAGGTTAAAGAGCTTTGAACTTTAGTAATTTAGAATAGGGTAGGGCATTTTTTTATTTTGGGGGGCTTTGTTATTTTATTAGGGGGCTTAGAGTAGGTGTAATTGTTTAAAATTGTTGTAATATTTTTCTTATGTTTGTAAATATTTTTTTATTTTTTGTAACTTAGTTCTTTTTTATTTTTTGTACTTTAGCTAGTTTATTTAATTGTATTTATTTGTAGGAATTGTATTTAATTAATTTATTGATAGTGTAGTGTTAGGTTAATTGTAGGTAATTGTAGGTAGTTTAATTAATTTATTGATAGTGTAGTGTTAGGTTTAATTGTAACTTAGGTTAGTATTTATTTTACAGGTAATTTTGTAATTATTTTAACTATTTTAGCTATTAAATAGTTCTTAACTATTTAATAGCTATTGTACCTGGTTAAAATAAATACAAAGTTACCTGTAAAATAAATATTAATCCTAAAATAGCTATAATATAATTATAATTTATATTGTAGCTATATTAGGATTTATTTTACAGGTAAGTATTTATCTTTAAATAGGAATAATTTATTTAATAAGAGTTAATTAATTTCGTTAGATGTAAATTATATTTAATTTAGGGGGGTGTTAGTGTTAGGGTTAGACTTAGCTTTAGGGGTTAATACATTTATTAGAGTAGCAGTGAGCTCCAGTCGGCAGATTAGGGGTTAATAATTGAAGTTAGGTGTCGGCGATGTTAGGGAGGGCAGATTAGGGGTTAATACTATTTATTATAGGGTTAGTGAGGCGGATTAGGGGTTAATAACTTTATTATAGTATCGCTCAGGTCCGCTCGGCAGATTAGGGGTTAATAAGTGTAGGCAGGTGGAGGCGACGTTGTGGGGGGCAGATTAGGGGTTAATAAATATAATATAGGGGTCGGCGATGTTAGGGAAGCAGATTAGGGGTACATAGGGATAGTGTAAGTAGCGGCGGTTTACGGAGCGGCAGATTAGGGGCTAATAATAATATGCAGGGGTCAGCGATAGCGGGGGCGGCAGATTAGGGGTTAATAAGTGTAAGGTTAGGGGTGTTTAGACTCGGGGTACATGTTAGAGTGTTAAGTGCAGACGTAGGATGGGTTACCGCATAGCAAACAATGGGGCTGCGTTAGGAGCTGAACGCGGCTTTTTTGCAGGTGTTTGGTTTTTTTTCAGCTCAAACAGCTCCATTGTTTCCTATGGGGGAATCGTGCACGAGCACGTTTTTGAGGCTGGCCGCTTGCGTAAGCAACTCTGGTATCGAGAGTTGAAGCTGCGTTAAAAATGCTCTACGCTCCTTTTTTAGAGCCATTCTGTGGACTCTCAATACCAGAGTTATTTTTATGGTGCGGCCAGAAAAAAGCCGGCGTTAGTTTTTCGGGTCGTTACCGACAAAACTCCAAATCTAGCCGATAGGGATTAGGTTTAATTTTTTTATTTTTTATTATTTGGTTTATTATTTTCTGTAATGTTAGACTTTTAATTTTTGTAATTTTAGATTATTTTAATTTAAATTTTTTTATTTTTAAATTTGATTTTTGTTGAGGTTTACAGGATATAACAGGGTAAATTATACAGTGACACATGTAAGAGAAGTTAATCAATATGCACATACATTGTTCACTTACATACTTGCATAATTAGAAATATAACAGAAAAAGTAGTGTATACACGCTTTAAATAACTTGAACCTGTTTTAAGGCCTTCCAGATGATATAGGGGGTCCCTCTTGTACCCCATTGTACCTATAGCAGAAAATGAGGAGCAAGGAGGACATATGAAAATCAGGGACCACTTTTGGATCCCAATTTGAGTAAACCTCAGGGTTTTTTTTAAACATAATATGGTGTAAACAACTATAAAATGAGCAAATTAGGATAAGATTATCCTCTGAGAATCTCTGTAAGTGCTTATAGAAGAGTGTGTTTGACAGTTATAAGCACATAACATATGAGTTGTATAATCCAATAAAAGCATAGCTGAAAATATATTTCGGCATGCAGCAAACCATGTCATTTTCTAGGCAAGTTCACGCCTTTCAGGGTGGACCATAGGTTTTATTAATCTAGTAACACATTAATTTTATATGCAGTCACTAAGCTGTGAGTATGGAAACTTTTAAAGCTTAGTATGCAGACTTATGAAGCATGGCTATAAATTATGGTTATATATTCAAATTGTCAACGTTTATCAGTGCATAAGAATGTGATTACAATTGCGGTTGTTACTAGAGAAACCGCACCAAAATACTCTGAACACAATAAATATGCCAGAGTTTATTAATGTGTGTGTGTGTGGGGAGGTTTAGGAGCTCAAATAATTTAGCCAAGCATCATAGGTGTTAAACTTAGTGCGTAGTGAAAACTTAATCTGTACAGGTTACTTTGGCGAATATAGATGTTAATGATGGACCAACTTCATTTTAGGAAAAGGAAAGAAGCAAGTAAATACTATAAAGTAAATGTACTGCTGGACATAATAAATCGTAGGACGCTGCCTCGGCCACTGGCAACGCCCTTGCTGTAGGTGAATAAGTTGCAGCAGTTAAAGTATTAAAAATGGCTTCCTTGGTTTACCATAAGATGAAAATAATTGTTCCACTAATAGGTCCCTTATTGTGAAAACCATGTTTACATTCCTATAACAAGATTTACCCCCAAATAAGTTGTACCAGGTACTATTAAAGGTGTGTAAATAGTGAATGTCTTATATGAGAACATTGATCAGAGATGACTAGAATAGCCATGGGTGTGTTAGTGTCAGTTGATAAACTTATGGCTCTATTTTTGAAATACTACCTACATTATAGTTGCCAAGAGTTGGATACTTAACTACCATTTAACGAAGACAATAATAAGGCTATTATCCCAACATTTAGCTTTAAACATTGACAGGCTCCAAAGGAAAGCATAACATGTAAAAACTAAAACATATGAAGCCTCAAACAAAGTAAGATAAAACAGTAGAAAAAATGTTTGTACATATATAATGGTGTCTATTACTGAGAATGATAGCAAGTGTTCCACTTTGCAATTGAAGAGAAGAGTTCAGTCCCATCACAAATTTAGCCGACGCTTCGACTGGGGCCAATCAGTCTAGAAGGCGATGAATGAGAGTGGTGTATTAGGCCGTGATATAGTAAGTGTCCGTCCTCACCCCATCTCTGCAAGGTAGTTGTCCCCATCTTCAGTATCTCAATGAAATTCCGTTGCGGAAGGGGAGTTTGGAGAGGGGTTACTTTAGCTGGTTGCCTTTTAGTAGTATATAGGTGGAGTGCTTTGTGACTGTTCACTAGGAGTGTAAGAATAACTGACTCCTCTTGATTGTTGCACGAATCTCTCGCTTCCAGTGCGACATCTAGATTACCTCCCTGGTCTGTTAAATCAGGCCCTTGAGGCGGCAAAAGAGGTGTCGCACTTGCATTGGTAAATGTAGAGGCTGAGCTAAGTCTAAAATGAGTTGTAATTAGCGTACTGAGGCTTTGGAAGTGTGGTGGGGACATCTCCCTTGTATTATGTATAACTCCAGGGTGTGGATAAAGGTTGTCACTTGTACAAATGTATCACCCAATATCAGGTTATCCCATATCAACATATATATTGAGCTCTACAGGGAGTGCAGAATTATTAGGCAAATGAGTATTTTGACCACATCATCCTCTTTATGCATGTTGTCTTACTCCAAGCTGTATAGGCTCGAAAGCCTACTACCAATTAAGCATATTAGGGGATGTGCATCTCTGTAATGAGAAGGGGTGTGGTCTAATGACATCAACACCCTATATCAGGTGTGCATAATTAATAGGCAACTTCCTTTCCTTTGGCAAAATGGGTCAAAAGAAGGACTTGACAGGCTCAGAAAAGTCAAAAATAGTGAGATATCTTGCAGAGGGATGCAGCACTCTTAAAATTGCAAAGCTTCTGAAGCGTGATCATCGAACAATCAAGCGTTTCATTCAAAATAGTCAATAGGGTCGCAAGAAGCGTGTGGAAAAACCAAGGCGCAAAATAACTGCCCATGAACTGAGAAAAGTCAAGCGTGCAGCTGCCAAGATGCCACTTGCCACCAGTTTGGCCATATTTCAGAGCTGCAACATCACTGGAGTGCCCAAAAGCACAAGGTGTGCAATACTCAGAGACATGGCCAAGGTAAGAAAGGCTGAAAGACGACCACCACTGAACAAGACACACAAGCTGAAACGTCAAGACTGGGCCAAGAAATATCTCAAGACTGATTTTTCTAAGGTTTTATGGACTGATGAAATGAGAGTGAGTCTTGATGGGCCAGATGGATGGGCCCGTGGCTGGATTGGTAAAGGGCAGAGAGCTCCAGTCCGACTCAGACGCCAGCAAGGTGGAAGTGGAGTACTGGTTTGGGCTGGTATCATCAAAGATGAGCTTGTGGGGCCTTTTCGGGTTGAGGATGGAGTCAAGCTCAACTCCCAGTCCTACTGCCAGTTTCTGGAAGACACCTTCTTCAAGCAGTGGTACAGGAAGAAGTCTGCATCCTTCAAGAAAAACATGATTTTCATGCAGGACAATGCTCCATCACACGCGTCCAAGTACTCCACAGCGTGGCTGGCAAGAAAGGGTATAAAAGAAGAAAATCTAATGACATGGCCTCCTTGTTCACCTGATCTGAACCCCATTGAGAACCTGTGGTCCATCATCAAATGTGAGATTTACAAGGAGGGAAAACAGTACACCTCTCTGAACAGTGTCTGGGAGGCTGTGGTTGCTGCTGCACGCAATGTTGATGGTGAACAGATCAAAACACTGACAGAATCCATGGATGGCAGGCTTTTGAGTGTCCTTGCAAAGAAAGGTGGCTATATTGGTCACTGATTTGTTTTTGTTTTGTTTTTGAATGTCAGAAATGTATATTTGTGAATGTTGAGATGTTATATTGGTTTCACTGGTAAAAATAAATAATTGAAATGGGTATATATTTGTTTTTTGTTAAGTTGCCTAATAATTATGCACAGTAATAGTCACCTGCACACACAGATATCCCCCTAAAATAGCTATAACTAAAAACAAACTAAAAACTACTTCCAAAACTATTCAGCTTTGATATTAATGCGTTTTTTTGGGTTCATTGAGAACATGGTTGTTGTTCAATAATAAAATTAATCCTCAAAAATACAACTTGCCTAATAATTCTGCACTCCCTGTAGACTCCAGGTAAAATTATTCAAGTTGGCGGCGGTAGTTCAGTCTTTAACTGAGAGGGAGATAGATGACAACAAGTCGACGGGTGAAATATACACACCACATTTATATGAGGCGCCGTATATGTGATAGCAAAACCGCATAAAAAAAATCTGGCGTCTTCGGCTTTTGAGGGCGACGCTGCATATGTAATCTTGTCCAGGGTGTCCATACTTTGTTTCAAACTCACATCGTACATAGCCAGCTTAGTTTCAGTTCCTCACACCCTCCTTCCTCCCCTCTCCTTCCTTTTCAAGGCAGGGTGTTACTGCCCGTTGCTAGAGGATCTGACTACCCCTATAACCAGACTATGCTCCAGCTCCTCCCACCAGCAGCAGCAGCAGTGTTTACTGAAGCGTTTCTGTTCTCTGTCCAAAGGGAACTAAGTTCCTTCTGCAAAAATAGTGCAGGAACTCCATTCCCATGCGTTCCTGCTGGACTTGACCCCTGATGTGCAGTATGTATCAGCAGCGTTTATATATGTGCAGTATGCATCAGTAGCTTTTTATATATGTGCAGTATGTATCAGTAGCTTTTTATATATGTGTAGTATGTATCAGTAGCTTTTTATATATGTGCAGTATGTATCAGTAGCTTTTTATATATGTTCAGTATGTATCAGTAGCTTTTTATATATGTTCAGTATGTATCAGTAGAGTTTATATATGTGCAGTATGTATCAGTAGCTTTTTATATATGTTCAGTATGTATCAGTAGCTTTTTATATATGTTCAGTATGTATCAGTAGAGTTTATATATGTGCAGTATGTATCAGTAGAGTTTATATATGTGCAGTATGTATCAGTAGCTTTTTATATATGTTCAGTATGTATCAGTAGCTTTTTATATATGTTCAGTATGTATCAGTAGAGTTTATATATGTTCAGTATGTATCAGTAGCTTTTATATACTGTATGTGTTATGTGTATTGGTAGCTTTTTATATATGTTCAGTATGTATCAGTAGCTTTTTATATATGTTCAGTATGTATCAGTAGAGTTTATATATGTGCAGTATGTATCAGCAGCATTTATATATGTGCAGTATGTATCAGTAGCTTTTTATATATGTGCAGTATGTATCAGTAGCTTTTTATATATGTTCAGTATGTATCAGTAGCTTTTTATATATGTTCAGTATGTATCAGTAGCTTTTTATATATGTTCAGTATGTATCAGTAGACTTTATACTGTATGTGCAGTATGTATCAGTAGCTTTTATATATGTGTTGTATGTATTGGTAGCTTTTTATATATGTGTAGTATGTATCAGTAGCTTTTATATATGTGTTGTGTGTATCAGTAGTTTTTTATATATGTGTAGTATGTATCAGTAGAGTTTATATATGTGCAGTATGTATCAGTAGCTTTTATATATGTGCAGTATGTATCAGTAGAGTTTATATATGTGCAGTATGTATCAGTAGAGTTTATATATGTGTAGTATGTATCAGTAGCTTTTTATATATGTGCAGTATGTATCAGTAGCTTTTATATATGTGCAGTATGTATCAGTAGCTTTTTATATATGTGCAGTATGTATCAGTAGAGTTTATATATGTGCAGTATGTATCAGTAGAGTTTATATATGTGCAGTATGTATCAGTAGCTTTTATATATGTGCAGTATGTATCAGTAGCTTTTTATATATGTGCAGTATGTATCAGTAGCTTTTTATATATGTGCAGTATCTATCAGTAGAGTTTATATATGTGCAGTATGTATCAGTAGAGTTTATATATGTGCAGTATGTATCAGTAGCTTTTTATATATGTGCAGTATGTATCAGTAGCTTTTTATATATGTGTAGTATGTATCAGTAGCTTTTTATATATGTGCATTATTATGTATCAGTAGCTTTTTATATATGTGCAGTATGTATCAGTAGCTTTTTATATATGTGTAGTATGTATCAGTAGCTTTTTACATATGTGCAGTATGTATCAGTAGCTTTTTATATATGTGTAGTATGTAATCTGGCATCTTCGGCTTTTGAGGGCGACGCTACATATGTAATCTTGTCCAGGGTGTCCATACTTTGTTTCAAACTCACATCGTACATAGCCAGCTTAGTTTCAGTTCCTCACACCCTCCTTCCTCCCCTCTCCTTCCTTTTCAAGGCAGGGTGTTACTGCTACGTTGCTAGAGGATCTGACTACCCCTATAACCAGACTGTGCTCCAGCTCCTCCCACCAGCAGCAGCAGCAGTGTTTACTGAAGCGTTTCTGTTCTCTGTCCAAAGGGAACTAAGTTCCTTCTGCAAAAATAGTGCAGGAACTCCATTCCCATACGTTCCTGTTGGACTTGACCCCTGATGTGCAGTATGTATCAGCAGCGTTTATATAGGTGCAGTATGTATCAGTAGCTTTGTATATATGTTCAGTATGTATCAGTAGCTTTTTATATATGTTCAGTATGTATCAGTAGAGTTTTATATATGTTCAGTATGTATCAGTAGCTTTTTATATATGTGCAGTATGTATCAGTAGCTTTTTATATATGTGTAGTATGTATCAGTAGCTTTTTATATATGTGCAGTATGTATCAGTAGCTTTTATATATGTGTTGTGTGTATCGGTAGCTTTTTATGTATGTGTAGTATGTATCAGCAGTTAAAGGGACATTAAACCTATTTTTTTTTCTTTAATAATTCAGATAGAGCATACAATTTTAATCAACTTTCCAGTTATTTACTTCTGTTATCCAATTTGCTTTCCTCTCTTGCTATCCTTTGTTGAAAAGAATACCTACGTAGGCTAAGGAGCTGGGAGCATATATGCCTGTTTTCTTTGGCTTAACAATGTGTTCAGCTAACTCACAGTAGTGCATTGATCCTCCTTCAATAAAGGATACCAAGAAAATGAAGTAAAATTGATAATAGAAGTAAACTGGGAAGTTGTTTAAAATGGTATTCTGTATCTGAATCTTGAAAGAAAAATGTTGGGTTTCATATCACTTTAAGCACTGCATGCAAAAAACCCCATTAACAGCTGTCATTCATTTTATTAATAAAAATGTGGGGTTTTAAAATCCAGATTAGTGCTCTGAAACGCCCTTTACCCCAGTCTATTTTGCAACGGCCAGTTAGGCCAGATATAACTGAGCTCCTGCACTGATCTAAGCATAATCATGTAGGCTTAGAGCATATGATCTGCTGCTCTACAATGGGGAAGGAATTTATTGTAGACTTAAAATCTAATCCTATGAAAATAGGTCAAAGGCTGAAACACATTGGATTATTAAGTTCTGGCAGAAAAGGCAAACCCAGCAGCCTCAGCCTTCTTTTATAAAGATGCTTAGATCAATTGACAGCAATAATTTACACTGTTTGTTCTTTGTATTACAGGGCATGGGGATGCAATTAATGGGCTGACACCAATAAATCGGATAATTCTATATTTATGTCTATCTAAGTGAAGCTGTATGACAATGAGAAGGCTAATAAACAGTGGATAGCTGGAGAGTACGAGGAAGTGTCTCTCTTTTGATTAAAGAGGGAGATATTGGTTGGGTGAGGAGGGTGGAACTTTAGTTGAAAAGTTCTTACTGAAATGCAAGTAGATTTATCTTTTTTTTAATGGTAACGTAAAGTAATGAATACCAACAAAATGACCTGCTTACAAAAGGAAAAATGCTATTAAAATATATTGTTAGTTTGTAAACATTTGTGGCCTACAGATCTCACTGTTTTTTCTCGTAACTTAAAAGGTGGTGAGCTTTTATCAAAATACTGAAATACTAAGAGCTAGTTAGTTACTAGTTGAAAGTAAATGCAAGAGCGCAATCACATTTTACACTCGTCTGGTTTAGCGAGACTGAAAACCTCACGTATAGGGTATTGTATCAAAAAAATGTTGAACTAAACTCAACATAAACACATAGTTGCCAACATTTTAAAAAAAATTCCAGGAACACTTTGTAGCTGTGCAAGCAAGTGGGTTACTGGAGTATTGATGACCTATTATTCAACTGCTCCAACCACTCAGTTCTGCAATCAAAACACACCCATTTGATAATAATAGTATAATTTAGACTTATCCATAACTTATTATACAGATTACAGCACCAAGCTCTTACACCTACCCAGTCTCTGGAACACATTCTGGGAATATGGTTATTTTTACAACACAGCATCAAAATTAGGCAGACAAATAATATGTGAACCCATTTAATAATAATAACAATAGTCAATTAGGAATGAATTATATTTAAATAATACACTACATCTATCTATCTATATATATATATATGTATATATATATGTGTGTGTGTGTATATATATATATATATATATATATATATATATACACACACCAAATGTTTGGCAAAAGAGGTAGGGTCAAAAAAATCCAGTGACATACAACAAAATCCAGGGACTGTCTCTGAAAATCAAGAACTGATGGCAGCTACGTAAACTATATTTAAAATTACAGCTACACTCCTATAAACACTATCTGATAAATATTTGTCACATAAATATTTAAAAAAAAACATGGGTTAAAAGGTATATGGTATATGACAAGGTGTTTCACTTCAAAGGGCTATGATATATATACATATACTGTACGTTTCTAAACAACTTGTGGTGATGTAGGTGACATCAGATTGTAGTTTTGGAGACTTTCTAACCCCAAGAGAAAACTAACTTCTGCAATTCTCTAGCTGTGATCCTTGGAGATATTTTGGTCACTCGAACCATCCTCTTCACAGTGCTTTGAGACAATAAAGACACACGTCCTCTTCCAGGTGGATTCATAATATTTCCAGTTGACTGGGACTTTTTAATTATTGCCCTGATAGTGGAAATGGGCATTTCCAATGCTTTTGCTATTTTCTTATAGTCACTTCCCATTTTGTGAAGTTAATCAACTTTTTGCCGAACATCAAAGCTATATTCCTTACCCATTGTTTTGAATGACTAAGGGAATTGTATTGTATTATATTTACACCCCTGTAAAACAGGAAGTCATGGTTGAGCAATTTCCTTTTCCTAGTCACCCAAGTGTACTAAAAAATGTAACATATAAATGGGAATATACTTCAAATATATTTTTCTCATATGAATTCATAGGGGTGCCAATAATTGTGCCTCATATATATATATATATATATATATATATATATATATATTTAACAAAGATATTTTTTTTTATAAACCTGTGTTGTGTTTGCAATTGTTTGATATCCATGAGAGCAGAGTATTTTTGTGTACTTTTGAACAAAAAGGTTAAACAATAAAGAAATTTTTTCACACCCTTTTTTGCTCATATTTACCAAGGGTGACAATATTAATGGAGGGCACTGTATATACAGTTGTAATCAAAATGATTCAACCCCCATTGTAAATCAGGTTTATTGTCAACATTTACAGACTTTCAGCTGTTTGCATTAAAGAAATCAAACAAAAGCATTTGGAATAGCTCAACACAACAGGGCCGATTTATCGCGGATCATGTCCACCCAACATCGCTTCATTTAGCATTGCATAAGCAGTTCTGGTAATCTGCTTGTGCAATGCCGCCCCCTGCAGATTCGCCGCCAATCGGCCCCTAGCAGGAGGTGTCAATCAACCTGATCGTATTCTATCAGGCTGATTGCTGTTCGCCGCCTCAGAGGTGGCGAACCAGTTAAGGAGCAGCAGTCTTAAGACCGCTGATTCTTAACTGCTGTTTCCGGTGAGCCTGAAGGTTGGTAAATCGGCTTGGTAAATCGGCCCCAACGAATGCTTCAAGTGGTTTCCCCAAAATCAACTGAAAATGCAACTTTTAATAAATTCTGCATTCTCAAAATTATTCAATCCCCTGAATAGAATCCCTCTCAACAGCACAATTATACAAAACAGGTGTTGTCTCAAGCACACCTGATGGAACTAATCAAGGGCTTCATTAGTTGCACCAGGTGTGCTTGAGCTAGAACACATGAAATACCTGAACTGGCTAGGGCTTTGTTGAGGGTCACGTTTGGTTGCTTGTTAAAAATATGGCTATGTCAAAAGAATGGTTAATAGAAGAGATCATCGCCCTTCACAAACAAGAAACAGGATACAAAAAGCACTGAATGTTCCTAGAAACATGGTTGGAAGCGTAGCTCACAAGTTTAAAGTTAAAGGAACAGTGGTTACACTACATAGACGGGGCAGAAAAAGGAAGCTGTCAACTGCTGCAACCAGATTTTTGAGAAGGCAGGCTGAGAAAAACCCTCAAATGACGGCAACAAGCACTGAGGTTTCAGTTTGCACAGTAAGGCACGTACTTAATGCAGAAGGTTTCCATGCCAGAACCCCAATACGTGCACCACTACTAACCCAAACGCACAAGAAAAGTCTTGAGAAAGGGGCAGGTGCCCCAAAATTTTGCTCTTCTTAACCCTTTGGCTGCTAAGCCATTTCCCACCTGGGTGCTAAGCTAGTTTTGAGCTTTTTGTTGCAGTTCACACTTCTAGAAGTAAAGTTTGTGTGAATAAACTATACAAACTATATATTGTTTTTTTCAGCAGACCTAGCAGATTCCAAATATACCATTATTTTATGTGTATGTCTCAAAAGGTTTTAAAAATAAAGCATATGTGAAAAAAGTGTATTGCTTTACTCCACACTCAATAAAAATGAGTTTGTAATTGTATTTTTCTAAATTCTATCATCAAAACCTGTATTGCTAAGGTAGGTAACCTGTCTAAAATAGGCAGAAATTGAGAAAATTTCACTGCGTTTTTCTACTGTTTTATTGCCGACGTGTCAATTTGATAGACCTTAAAGGGACACTGAACCCAAATTTTTTGTTTCGTGATTCAGATAGAGCATGAAATTTTAAGCAACTTTCTAATTTACTAATATAAAATTTTCTTCATTCTCTTGGTATTTTTATTTGAAATGCAAGAATGTAAGTTTAGATGCCGGCCCATTTTTGGTGAACAACCTGGGGTGTTCTTGCTGATTGGTGGATAAATTCATCCATCAATAAAAAAGTGCTGTCCAGAGTCTGAACCAAAAAAGCCTAGATGCCTTCCACAGCACCAGGGCCGGACTGGGACCAAAAAAAGGCCCGGGCATTTTTGGGCAAAAAGGCCCACTACCCCCCCCCCCCCACTCACTATTTCTTATGCACATACATGCAGCCACACAGCATACACAACACACACGCTACACAGCATTCACATCCATGCAGCCACACAACATACAGACAGTACACATCATTTACATACATGCAGGCACACAACACACACACACTACACAGCATTCCCATACATGCAGGCACACAACACACACTACACAGCATTCCCATACATGCAGGCACACAACATAGTCACACACTAGAAAACAGCATTTACATACATGCAGACGCAAAACACACACAGCATTCACATACATGCAGACGCACAACACACACACTACACAGCATTCACATACATGCAGACACACAACACACACACAGCATTCACATACATGCAGACACACAACACACACACAGCATTCACATACATGCAGACACACAACACACACAGAATTCACATACATGCAGGCACACAACACACGCACAGCATTCACATACATGCAGGCACACAACACACGCACAGCATTCACATACATGCAGGCACACAACACACACACAGCATTCACATACATGCAGGCACACAACACACGCACAGCATTCACATACATGCAGGCACACAACACACACACAGCATTCACATACATGCAGGCACACAACACACGCACAGCATTCACATACATGCAGGCACACAACACACGCACAGCATTCACATACATGCAGGCACACAACACACGCACAGCATTCACATACATGCAGGCACACAACACACACACAGCATTCACATACATGCAGGCACACAACACACGCACAGCATTCACATACATGCAGGCACACAACACACACACAGCATTCACATACAGTACATGCAGACACACTACACAGCATACACACACATATATATATATATATATATACATACATACACACAGTATATATGTATATATATATATATATATATATATATATATATATATATATATATATATATATATATATATATATATAGGGGGACTGGAAAAGTTTGGTCTGGGGAAGCAAGTACAACCTAGTGGCAGAGGTATAACAACTCTGACCCCTTTCAAGTTTTACATTTAAGAAAATACAGAAGCAAAACACTAAGGAATATGTATAATAATAATATGACTGTTTAAAAATAGAATGTAGTCCTATCAGGTATTTTTATTAATATAGACAGTAAGTTATAATGATAAAAAATAAGTGTGTATATATATATATACACACACAGCATCTGAAGGACATCCTTTTATTATATATCACCTCTAGGACTTTACTTTATACATAGCACCACAAGGATTAACTCTCAAGTGAAACCTTTAAACACAGCACCTCTAGTTAACCCTTTTCATCACAGTCAACATAGCACCTACAGAACTCTCTTATATGTAGAACTAGGAGACACAGCTTGAAAAGCTCATTAGTGTCTGCATATGGATCTGGGAGTGTTCTGCTGCTTCACTTCACAAAACAGAAATAATAAATAAAGGCAACACACAGTAGATAACAGGTGGTAGGGGTGTGGGGGGAAAGGGGGCATTCCCCAAGTCAATAAAGAAGCAAAATGCAATACCTACATTAAAAGCATAGTGCATATTAAAGCCTGCTATCCCCTTATATGTGAAAGTGTCAAAGTGATTCTTACCAGGCTCTACTCCAGATTTTGTGTCTATCTTCTGGATAGGCAGAGTGAAGAGGAGGAGTCAACAAGAGGGAGGAGAGAGATGTCGATTTCAAACTCAGCTGGATGGGAGATGGGAAAGATCTCAGAGACAGCTCTGTGTTAGGCAGGGAAAAAACACTCACGCTGGATGCAGGGACTGAGCTTCAAGAGCCATCTCATGGCACTCCTGTCTGCTAGGACCCGGTAGCACTGTGCTGTCTCACTGTAACTGACAGCTCTCTGCACTGAACAAGGGAAGAAAAGCATCAGCACATTTTTTTAGAAGCCTGGCCCTGAACTGATGCTACAAACACTGGTAAAGCTGCAGTGTTGCTAGTAGCCATCTGCTCAGCACAGCGTGTCAGTATTACAGCAGGGCAGGCAGGAGGACTGACATCATATGGACACTAACACGCTCAGTTCCTGCATGCAGCGCTAGTTCTGTCCCTCCTTTCTCATAGAGCCTGCGCGCCGCAGTACTTGTAGACTGACACTGTAGACTTTGTAAGTATAAATACAATCTGTTTAATTAGTAATGATCATTTATACTAACTCTGTACAAAAATGATCAGATTCAGCTTAATTCATCAGACTCTGCAGCCGCTGCAGCGGCTCCCGCCTCTCCCGAATTGATGCTCATCCAACCTGTTACCACACTCTCTGGTGGTGTCTCTGTCTGACTGTCACTCACAGCAGCCCCCCAAAATGTCAGGCAGCCTCTGCGAACGCCTGTAGTCACCTGCTGCTGTGTAGGCTTGCTAGCCTAATTTAACAAACATAGATAAGATGAAGATCAATGATCATTGTCAGCCCAGCTATATTTGTTTAACAAAAACGCAACCTACCTCACCTGTTGTTCTGTTGCAGTGTTCAGTGCTGTGAGTGGTGCGTGTCTCTCTGCTGCAGCTGCCGCCTGCCTGACCTGAGCCTCACCTCAGCCTGTGGTTCTTTTCCCGCCAGGCACCAAGAGGAAATTGCGTGCGCTGGCGCATGAATGACATGCTTGACTCTTGAGTCCTCCCCAAAATGGCCGCAGAGAAATAACAATGGGCCGGCCTCCTAATAAAAACGGTTCTCTGGCTGGCTCTGCTCTCTCAGATTGATGCCTGAATGATTATGTTTATGCAACATATAATACCAGCCGGTATTACATTTTGCATAAACATAATCATTATATTATTCACAACAAATAATTTGGGCACTCGGTATGTGGGGGGCCTAAGATGACCGGCGGCCCACCAGGCAAATGCCCGGTATGCCCTATGGCCAGTCCGGGCCTGCACAGCACTAGCTGCCTAGGAAGTTAAGATATGACAAGATAACTATATATTTTTAGAAACTACACCCCAGCTGCATCAAATGAGGTCTTATTTGTATTTGTATCACATATCTGAAGTGTGCAACAAATAAGCGAATATCACACTTGTAAAAAAAAGAAAATTAAACAAAGCGTTATGTTCATTTATATCTTATTTGTGCTAGCAATACATGCAGCCCCTCATTTGATGCGCCAAGGGGGTACTTTCCCAGGTGGCTACAGCTGTCTAGTTGTAGACATCACCCCAAATGTTTAAAGACAATTTTTAAACAAGATTTTCAAGGTTGCCATATCTGTAGTTAAACAGCTCTAGCCACCTGGGAAGTTATATTAGGGTACATAAATTACGCATTTGTAGAAAGTAAACCCCCTGAGGCATCAAATGAGGGGCTATATGTACTTCTAGCACAAAAGTGGAGTGCGTAAATATTCATGGAATATGGTGTTTTGCTTAGAAAATATTTTTTTCTAAGCAAAGTGACATGCTCATTTATGTCTTACGCAATCCAAATTTATGCTAGCAATACATGCAGCCCCTCATTTGATGCGTCAAGGGATGTTCTTTCCAAAACTGTGTACCTTGTATACTGTATCTTTAATTCCCAGGTGGCTACAGCTGTTAAACTGCAGACATGGCTACCTTGAAACACTTTAAACGTATAGGGGTTATATCTGCAATTAAACAGTTTTATCTACCTCATTAATTGACTAACCTAATTATAAATTATTTAATTTTATGTTTAAAAATATAACTTTTGCATTACCCACACAAGCATTACAGGCACTCACACTGGTTGAATTAGCACATGGATACCCATGTGAGCAGTAACACTACATCAAGGCTTCAAGCCTTGCTACTGACCATTCACCCACCTATCATGTCTGATTCACTCACAGAAGCACCCACCCCCTACATACATCAAGACTTTCATCCTTACTACTGACCATACACACACCTTTTGTATCTTTATTCACTCACAGAAACACAACCCCTACCACTGGCCAGTCACACACCTTTCATATCTCCCTTCGTACGTACCTTTTGCTAGGAGCAACTTAATCACTGGGCTGGTCAGGCGTAAGCCTCAACCAGGACACTGGGCTGGTCAGGCGTAAGCCTCAACCAGGGCACTGGGCTGGTCATGTGTAAGCCTCAACCAGGGCACTGGGCTGGTCAGGCATAAGCCTCAACCAGGGCTCTGGGCTGGTCATGTGTAAGCCTCAACCAGGGAACTGGGCTGGTCAGGCATAAGCCTCAACCAGGGCACTGGGCTGATTAGGCGTAAGCCTCAACCAGGGCACTGGGCTGGTCATGTGTAAGTCTCAACCAGGGCACTGGGCTGGTCAGGCATAAGCCTCAACCAGGGCCATGTATCTGAATTTCAGAATCTTGAGCCTCCTGGGGTTGTGAGAGTATGCAGCTAGTATGTTTCCATAGTTTGATAAATATGGAAGCATTCTGGCATGCATAGCCCTGGTTTAGAGGGGCAGTCTGGACAGTAGTAAGGGGTTTCTTTGCTGACTGCACACTCTACACCTTCTACTAGGGAAAGTTTTTTTTCTCAGTAGCTGGTATATACTCAGCAAAGTGACGGCCAGGCAACCTTGCATTCTCCTCACTTGGCCCAGTTACTGGAATATCCCCTGATGACGAGAGAAGGCTTTTAATAACAGATTCCTGAAATTTCAGGAAATTTAGCCCTCTTCCTTGGGTAGCGTGTTACAGGACAAACGCATTAAGCATTGACAATTGTATCAAGTGGACTGCCAGTTTCTTGTACCATGTATATGCTTTGTGAGAAGCAGAGTATGGTTCAAGCATCTGGTCAGTCTTATCTACTCCTCCCATATGCTGATTGTAATCCAGGACACATATGGGTTTCATAGTTGGCGTGTTCTGCCCCTGACATAGACAGGTGATGTGCTCTCATCATGTATAGTTGTGAGAAAATGCACATCCTTTTTGTCTGTGAATTTCACAGCTAGCAGCTCATCAGAGTACAAAGCTGTGATCTCTCCTCTCTTTTGCTTTCTGAACATGTGAGTCAGAAAGCCTTTGCGATTGGCACAGATTGTGCTGCATGCAACAGTACCCTTGCTATATAGCAATTTAAATAATGGCACACCAGTGTAAAAGTTATCCACACATACATTGTAACCTTTATTAAATATTGGGTGGAGTAAGTCCCACATTATTTTTTCACTGGCAGCAAGGGAAGAGGGACAGCCAGGGGGTGCTGGAACAGAATCCTTGCCAGTGTATACCCTAAAACGATAGGTGTATCCACTAGAGCTCTCGCACAGCTTATACAGCTCGATCTGATAGCGAGCTCTCTTAGATGGAATGTATTGTTTAAAAACAATACGTCCTTTATATAAGATCAAGGATTCATTGACCAATATGTTCTGGCCTGGAGTATAGCACTCTTGAAATCTTGCCAATAAATGGTCAAGAACAGGCCTTATTTTAAAAATTGGTCATGTTCTGGGTTGTCCCATGGCAGAGCATTTGCATTATTATTATAATGCAAAAACTTGAGCAGTAACATATATCTGTCCCTGCTCACTGTAGCAGGGAAGATAGGGGTCATCTGAGTAGACTGCTTTGACCAATATGAGGCTATGCTTGGCTTTTGCAAAATCCCCATTAGCAGAGTGAGGCCCCAGAATTTCCTCATCTCTTGCAAATTGGTCACAGTTCACCGATGTGCTCTGGCATGGCAGCTCAATTCAAAAAATTGCTCAGCATACAGATTTGTCTACTGAACAATAAAGAACTCATCATCCACAAACAACTGAAAGTAGTTGCCCACCAAGAGGCCAGAATTGCCAGTAAATGGAGGCAACACTGGCTGAACCATATTAGGGGAGGTCCAGTTGTAGCTTGGAACAGGCCTGCCCATGACTCCCACAGTATGCTGTGCGGCCACTGCGTATGTTGTTGCAACATCCCCTATGCCCATGATTCCCACAGTATGCTGTGTGGCCACTGCAGATGTTGGGGTAACATCTCCCATGATTTCAACAGTATGCTGTGGGGCCACTGCAGATGTTGTTGCCAGCTCTGAACTGTCTGTGGCCACGCCATGGCTCAGTTAGTTCATCTGTTTTACTTGAACTGTCACTATATGATGACATCCCAGGGAAAAAGTTGCTGCCAGAATCTTCTGCAGAAGATGTGTTATCAGAAAAGGAATCAAAGTCTGAGTTCAATAAGAATCTCAGCTGCTTCCTTAGCACTCATCAGACACTTAGCCATAATTCTCTTTACAAAAATAAAGATATTTTCAAAGAAATTATGTTGCTAGAAATAAAAGATATAAATTTTACTGCAAAAAATATGCTTTTTGCAGCAAAAATGACAGGATTTTAGACTATGAAGAGAGCTGAGCAAAGAGGATGCTTACTCACCTAACACACAGGCCAAAAGACTGATATTAAAAATATTATTAGTTTTTCATAAAAAGCATCCGTCTGCCATTGGTAATTTGTAACCACATGATCTAGGTGATCAAGGAATTACAAATATAATATCAGGAGCCTTATTGGAAAAGGCAATGTGACATTTCATAGCTAAGTGATCGCTGCATTTACACTGATTACTACAGTGATAATTTAGCTAGAATACATAAACCAATATTTTTTTTTTAAGATATACTAGTTTATTTTTAGAAAATATATTTTGGGGGTCTCTAGGCAGTTTTGATCTTTATTTATGAGCACCTAAATACCCCCACATCTTTTTTTTTATATTTATTTTTATAACTTTTTTTTTTTTCAAATGCCACATACTTTATACCGTTGAAAAGGTTAGTCGATTATCTTTCCAACGGTGGGGGTCTGTAGCTGCTTAGATGCCTGAGATACAGGCTTCTAAGCAGCATGCCCCCATCTCCCTTTAACTGACAATTGTCAGTTTTCAATAAAGTTGCGCGGTGACATCATCACGTGATGTCACCACATGAACAAAGAAGCCCTGGCAATGCCTCTCACTATGCAGTCCAGATCGCCGGGGTGAGAGCAGATGGAGGTCCTCAGAACTCCACGAAGGTTGGGGAGTGCTAGTGATGGCTCTAAACCATCGTTAGTACCTGAGAGGGAAACTTTGGGACGTCTCAGAGCCGTCGTTAGCACTCAAGGGGTTAATAAAGGTATTGAGGCCCATTTATCAAGCTCCGAACGGAGCTTGAGGGCCCATGTTTCTGGCGAGACCACTGCTCCATAACCCTGTCCGCCTGCTCTGATGAGGAATCGCCACAATTCAACCTGATTGAGTATGATCGGGTTGATTGACACCTCCCTGATTGGCCGTGAGTCTGCAGGTGACGGTGTTGCACCAGCAGCTCACAAGAGCTGCTGGTGCAAAGAATACAGAGAGCGTATTGCTCTCCGTATTCAGCGATGTCTGTCGGACCTGATCCGTACTGTCGGATCAGAACCGACAGACATTTGATAATTCGGCCTCATTGTCTTTTACCTGAGCGCCACCTTTTTGGTTTCTTCAAATATGCACAAGAAAAGTCTGCACCAATACGCTCAAAATCCTATAAATAAGCCACAGAAGTTTTGGGATTCTGTTCTGTGGAGCGATGAAACAAAACTGGAACTTTTCAGCTCAATGGATGTCTGGAGGAAGCATACGCTGAAAAGAACATTCTGCCTTCAGTTAAGCATGGTGGCTCTTTGATGCATCTTCTGGCACTAGAAACCTGCAGCGTGTGGAAGGCAAGATGATTCATTGTATCAGGATATCCTAGAAGAAAACGTCATGCCTTCTGTGAGGAAGCTGAAGCTTGGACATCATTAGACCTTCCAACAGGACAATGATCCCAAGCATACCTCAAATTCCACCAAGGCATGGTTACAGAAGAAGTCATGGAATATTCGACAGTGTCCATCACAGTCACCTGACTTTAACCCCATAGAAAATCTCTGGTGAGATTTGAAGAAGGTGGTATCAGCACGGAAATCCAAGAATATTACTAAACTGGAGGCCGTTGCTCATGAGGAATGGGCTAAGATTCCTCAGGAACGCTGCGAGAAGCTGGTGTCTGGCTATGCATCTCATATGCAGCAGGTAACAAAAGCAAAAGGGTGCTCTACTAAGTACTAAAGATGCTTGCCATGAAGGAGTTGAATCATTTTAAGAATGCAGAATTCATTAAAAGTTACATTTTCAGTTGAATTTGGGAAAACCAATAGTTGAACTATTTCTAGCATTTAACACATCGGTAAACCAATGTCAAGAGACATGTGTGTCCTTGCCAATCACCCGCTAGATACTATTTAGATAGACTATCTAGATAGAGTTAGACTATCTAGATAGTTCTCTTGGTATCCTTTGTTAAAAAAGCACAAATTGAAATGTTTTATCAAAATTACATGGGGTTAAACACATAGTTTAATTAGAACATTCTATGCACTTTTAGGTCTTTTGAAATAAATATTATTGGTCTTTATTAATTTTTATCAATGCAATAGGTTCTTCATTTTGCAACCATTACATAAGAACTGTGGCCTGTGTGTGACATAATAAAGTAGCTTGTTTGTTTCTTTTCTTTAAAGGGACACTAAATACATGACTAGAGGGAGGCAGAAAATAACTTAAATGTTATGCTTATAAAATGTAATTAGTGTTCAATGTCCCTTAATCAATTTCAAAACTTTTCCAACAGTTAGTGACTGAATATTAGAAAAAAAAGTTTTAAATAGAAAACAAGAAATGCACCCAAGGCCGTTGAAGAGATGCTACTGTCCCTTTAAATGAGCAACACTTTAGCAAAACATACTCAGAAGGTTTACACTAAATAAATGCTAGATAAAATAATGTTTTCAAAGCAAATAGCCTGAGAAGAACAAGCCGTTGATTTTTTAAATTATATTAGTTGTTTAAATTTTAAAAAAAAACAATAAGTGTGAAGGTTTAGTGTCCATAGCAATGGGTGCTGACATGTTGTAACCTAGGTTTCCTTTCCCGGAACAGTTATGAATGTGTCTCTAGAGTGTGCAAACAATGGCTGTGTGGAATGTAGCATGAAGCGTTTTTTTAATACTTAACTTTTTCTTTAGGAAAACCAGACCGGCAATCCTCAGCCCGTAGCTCCTCTGTACTTAGCACCACAATGATGAAACCGGCTCTTCCAATCGTTGCGAGCACCCCAAGCCGTCCAGCTGGTGAGGCCACGCAATGATTGGAGGAAGCCGGTTTCATCATTGCTGTGCTCAATACAGCAGGAACTGCAGGCGGAGGATCGCCGGTCTGGTTTTCCTAAAGAATAAGGTAAGTATTTAAAAAAAAGCTTCAATGTAAATTTTAATGAATGAAAGTGCCCCTGTTTTTAATAGTATTTTTAAAAACTGGGCACTCATTCATTTAACTTTACATTTTTAAGTAGGTATTCCAAAGACCTTCATGGAAGCAAAGACTATGCTGCCAATGTGATTATAATACAACACCTAGTTCCTTCAACATAGATGATGACTGCCTGATATGCTTCAATGCAGGCTTTCCAGCCAATCAATATTATTCATGACGTGGCAATTAGATATCATTTTGATTCATTTTATAATTCACTTTTTAACTACCAAACAATTAAAATCATACATAAAAATGTAGATGATCATATTTAATTTGTGTACAAGTTTTATAGTTTAAAAGTTTGATTTTAATTTTATTTTTACATTTTTATTCATTTAAAATCTGGTTTAATTAACATGTAAGGTTACCAGGTGTCCAGTATTCAAACAGACAGTCAGGTATTTTAGCAGGACCTGAGTGTTAGCTCGATGTAAAGTAAATCTTTTGTCTCTATGCGCTACAAATATGGAGCAGAAAGAAGTTAGGTTAGGGGCAGTCAAGGGGATCAAAAGATTTATGTGTATGTGTGTTATTGGCAGCAAAGGGGTAAAATGACTGCTAAGTTGTAAAAAATATATATGTTGTGGGATCAAGAGTTAGAGCTTTTGGGGGAGTATTGTGTGACCCACATACAATTGAAAATAAATTTCTGGAAGAGATAGTAGTTTTCCCTATTCCTTTATCAAAATTATAGGGTCCCCTATTTGATCAGTACAGTAGTGATTGCCAACTCACACAATAAATACATATATATAAATATGGTGCATAAACATGAAATCTTAGGATATTAGATACCAGAAATGTATATATTGCTAGTCAAGAAGGATAATTGATTTAGAATTATATATTAGTTGAAATAGGACAAATAAGTATTCAACAATGGGCTAATTATTATTAGCTCTTATGTTTTTTCAATTATACACAAAATTCAGAACTAGCAGAGAAAGTATGCATAAGAGCACTATTTGTATATATCTATGTGTATTAAATAAATTCCTTTATTTAAACCAATTAATGGGGTAGAGCAGACACATAAATAACAAGTAACTGACCAACTAGGGGTTAATCTCATTAGACTGAGGTACCAATAGGAGATTACCATCAGATTTAAAAGGCAGGAAGGAAGGGTAACAGGTCATGTTCATGATTAAGGGACTAACCGAAACATGTAGGACAGACCAGTTCCTGAAAATGTTCTGCCTATTCTTTTGATTTTAACTTCACTGTTGCCTAACAAGATGTTTTTATCTACACTTGGATATTAAAAATAGTATGCTTACTTTGGAGGATCGCAGTGTATTTATTTTTGTTTAAACCACATACAATTGTGCCCAGTTACCAACAAATTGTCCAGTACTTTTGTGGAGGAAAGCTGGCAACACTATTAACATGTGAACATCGACAAAAAGAAATATAAATACACAAGAAATGCCACTTGAAACAGAGAGGTCAATTGTGCTGAATTTAAAAAAAAAATCTCCGATAGCTAAATACTTGTTTTCAGGTTGGTTGAAACAGCGCTGTCATATTGTTTGACACATTGTATAGTGGCTGTTTATAAGGATTTGTTACTAGATTATTCTGTAGTTAATAGAGGATTTGGAATGGATTTGAAATTTAAAATCCAGTGAAAGCCCATGTTGTGCACTTTCAAGTGAACCCATATTGATGGTAACAGAACCATTTATTAGACTTGTCCAACTTAAAGGGACATGAAACCCACATTTCTTTTTTCATGTTTCAGAAAATTGACTTAAACTAACAAATGTGATTTATCATCAGCATTGCACTACTGGGAGCTAGCTGAAAACATTGGGTCAACCAATAACAAGAGACATATATGTGCAGCTAGCTCCCAGTAGTGCACTACTGCTCCTGATGAAACCAAGAGAACAAAAATAATTAGATAACAGAAAGTAATATGAAAGTTGTGTAAAATGGAATGCTCTATCTAAATCATGACCCTTTAAGAGAATATTAATTAAGGACCGGGCAGTTCAGACTAAGACTTCCCCAAAAGACCAGAGCATTTTTAGCATTTTTGCCATCACTACATTTAAACAGAAAAAGAGCCTTGTTTTTTGTTTTTTTTTTCCCTATCAAAACTATATATTTTTTTTAGTTGACAACCCAAAGTAATGATCTAGGCCCATTTTGGTATATTTCATGCCACCATTTCACCGCCAAATGCAATTAAATAAAAAACATAATTTATGTAAGAACTTACCTGATAAATTCATTTCTTTCATATTAGCAAGAGTCCATGAGCTAGTGATGTATGGGATATACATTCCTACCAGGAGGGGCAAAGTTTCCCAAACCTCAAAATGCCTATAAATACACCCCTCACCACACCCACAAATCAGTTTAACGCATAGCCAAGAAGTGGGGTGATAAGAAAAAGTGCGAAAGCATAAAAAATAAGGAATTGGAATAATTGTGCTTTATACAAAAAAATCATAACCACCACAAAAAGGGTGGGCCTCATGGACTCTTGCTAATATGAAAGAAATGAATTTATCAGGTAAGTTCTTACATAAATTATGTTTTCTTTCATGTAATTAGCAAGAGTCCATGAGCTAGTGACGTATGGGATAATGACTACCCAAGATGTGGATCTTCCACGCAAGAGTCACTAGAGAGGGAGGGATAAAATAAAGACAGCCAATTCCGCTGAAAATAATCCACACCCAAAATAAAGTTTAAATCTTATAATGAAAAAAAACTGAAATTATAAGCAGAAGAATCAACTGAAACAGCTGCCTGAAGTACTTTTCTACCAAAAACTGCTTCAGAAGAAGAAAACACATCAAAATGGTAGAATTTAGTAAAAGTATGCAAAGAAGACCAAGTTGCTGCTTTGCAAATCTGATCAACCGAAGCTTCATTCCTAAACGCCCAGAAAGTAGAAACTGACCTAGTAGAATGAGCTGTAATCCTCTGAGGCGGAGTTTTACCCGACTCGACATAGGCATGATGAATTAAAGATTTTAACCAAGATAACAAAGAAATGGCAGAGGCCTTCTGACCTTTCCTAGAACCGGAAAAGATAACAAATAGACTGGAAGTCTTTCGGAAATTCTTAGTAGCTTCAACATAATATTTCAAAGCTCTAACTACATCCAAAGAATGCAATGATTTCTCCTTAGAATTCATAGGATTAGGACATAATGAAGGAACCACAATTTCTCTACTAATGTTGTTAGAATTCACAACCTTAGGTAAAAATTTAAAAGAAGTTCGCAACACAGCCTTATCCTGATGAAAAATCAGAAAAGGAGACTCACAAGAAAGAGCAGATAATTCAGAAACTCTTCTAGCAGAAGAGATGGCCAAAAGAAACAAAACTTTCCAAGAAAGTAATTTAATGTCCAATGAATGCATAGGTTCAAACGGAGGAGATTGAAGAGCCCCCAGAACCAAATTCAAACTCCAAGGAGGAGAAATTGACTTAATGACAGGTTTTATACGAATCAAAGCTTGTACAAAACAATGAATATCAGGATGATTAGCAATCTTTCTGTGAAAAAGAACAGAAAGAGCAGAGATTTGTCCTTTCAAGGAACTTGCAGACAAACCTTTATCCAAACCATCCTGAAGAAACTGTAAAATTCTCGGAATTCTAAAAGAATGCCAGGAAAAATGATGAGAAAGACACCAAGAAATGTAAGTCTTCCAGACTCTATAATATATCTTCCTAGATACAGATTTACGAGCCTGTAACATAGTATTAATCACAGAGTCAGAGAAACCTCTTTGACTAAGAATCAAGCGTTCAATCTCCATACCTTTAAATTTAAGGATTTGAGATCCTGATGGAAAAAAGGACCTTGAGACAGAAGGTCTGGTCTTAACGGAAGAGTCCACGGTTGGCAAGAGGCCATCCGGACAAGATCCGCATACCAAAACCTGTGAGGCCATGCTGGAGCCACCAGCAGAACAAAACAAGCATTCCTTCAGAATCTTGGAGATTACTCTTGGAAGAAGAACTAGAGGCGGAAAGAGATAGGCAGGATGATACTTCCAAGGAAGTGACAATGCATCCACTGCTTCCGCCTGAGGATCCCTGGATCTGGACAGATACCTGGGAAGTTTCTTGTTTAGATGAGAAGCCATCAGATCTATTTCTGGAAGTCCCCACATTTGAACAATCTGAAGAAATACCTCTGGGTGAAGAGACCATTCGCCCGGATGTAACGTTTGGCGACTGAGATAATCCGCTTCCCAATTGTCTATACCTGGGATATGAACCGCAGAAACTAGACAGGAGCTGGATTCCGCCCATACCAGTATTCAAGATACTTCTTTCATAGCCAGAGGACTGTGAGTCCCTCCTTAATGATTGATGTATGCCACAGTTGTGACATTGTCTGTCTGAAAACAAATGAACGATTCTCTCTTTAGAAGAGGCCATGACTGAAGAGCTCTGAAAATTGCACACAGTTCCAAAATATTGATTGGTAATCTCACCTCCTGAGATTCCCAAACCCATTGTGCTGTCAGAGACCCCCAAACAGCTCCCCAACCTGTCAGACTTGCATCTGTTGAAATTACAGTCCAGGTCGGAAGAACAAAAGAAGCCCCCCTGAACTAAACGATGGTGATCTGTCCACCACGTCAGAGAGTGTCGTACAATCGGTTTTAAAGATATTAATTGAGATATCTTTGTGAAATCCCTGCACCACTGGTTCCACATACAGAGCTGAAGAGGTCGCATGTGAAAACGAGCAAAGGGGATCGCGTCCGATGCAGCAGTCATAAGACCTAGAATTTCCATGCATAAGGCTACCGAAGGGAATGATTGTGATTGAAGGTTTCGACAAGCTGAGATCAATTTTAGACGTCTCTTGTCTGTCAGAGACAGAGTCATGGACACTGAATCTATCTGGAAACCTAAAAAGGTTACCCTTGTCTGAGGAATCAATGAACTTTTCGGTAAATTGACCCTCCATCCATGATCTTGAAGAAACAACACAAGTCGATTCGTATGAGATTCTGCTAAATGTGAAGACTGAGCAAGTACCAAGATATCGTCCAAATAAGGAAATACCACAATACCCTGTTCTCTGATGACAGACAGAAGGGCACCGAGAACCTTTGAAAAAATTCTTGGAGCTGTTGCTAGGCCAAACGGCAGAGCCACAAACTGGTAATGCTTGTCCAGGAAAGAGAATCTCAGAAACTGATAGTGATCTGGATGAATCGGAATATGCAGATATGCATCCTGTAAATCTATTGTGGACATATAATGCCCTTGCTGAACAAAAGGCAAGATAGTCCTTATAGTTACCATTTTGAATGTTGGTATCCTTACATAACGATTCAATATTTTTAGATCCAGAACTGGTCTGAAGGAATTCTCCTTCTTTGGTACAATGAAGAGATTTGAATAAAACCCCAGCCCCTGTTCCAGAACTGAAACTGGCATAATTACTCCAGCCAACTCTAGATCTGAAACACATTTCAGAAATGCTTGAGCTTTCGCTGGTTTTACTGGGACACGGGAAAGAAAAAAATCTCTTTGCAGGAGGCCTTATCTTGAAGCCAATTCTGTACCCTTCTGAAACAATGTTCTGAATCCAAAGATTGTGAATTGAATTGATCCAAATTTCTTTGAAAAAATGTAATCTGCCCCCTACCAGCTGGGCTGGAATGAGGGCCGTACCTTCATGTGGACTTGGGAGCTGGCTTTGGTTTTCTAAAGGCTTGGATTTATTCCAGACTGGAGATGGTTTCCAAACTGATACCGCTCCTGTGGGTGAAGGATCAGGCTTTTGTTCCTTATTGTGACGAAAGGAACGAAAACGATTATTAGACCTAAATTTACCTTTAGATTTTTTATCCTGTGGTAAAAAAGTTCCTTTCCCTCCAGTAACAGTTGAGATAATAGAATCCAACTGAGAACCAAATAATTTATTACCCTGGAAAGAAAGGGAAAGCAAAGTTGACTTAGAAGACATATCAGCATTCCAAGTTTTAAGCCATAAAGCTCTTCTAGCTAAAATAGCTAGAGACATATACCTGACATCAACTCTAATGATATCAAAGATGGCATCACAAATAAAGTTATTAGCATGTTGAAGAAGATTAACAATGCTATGAGAATTATGATCTGTTACTTGTTGCGCTAAAGCTTCTAACCAAAAAGTTGAAGCTGCAGCAACATCCGCTAAAGATATAGTTGGTCTAAGAAGATTACCTGAACATAAGTAAGCTTTTCTTAGAAAGGATTCAATCTTCCTATCTAAAGGATCCTTAAAGGAAGTACTATCTGCCGTAGGAATAGTAGTACGTTTAGCAAGAGTAGAGATAGCCCCATCAACTTTAGGGATTTTGTCCCAAAACTCTAATCTGTCAGCTGGCACAGGATATAATTGCTTAAAATGTTTAGAAGGAGTAAATGAATTACCCAAATTATTCCATTCCCTGGAGATTACTTCAGAAATAGCATCAGGGACAGGAAAAACTTCTGGAATAACTACAGGAGATTTAAAAACCTTATTTAAACGTTTAGATTTAGTATCAAGAGGACCAGAATCCTCTATTTCGAATGTAATTAAGACTTCTTTAAGTAAAGAACGAATAAATTCCATTTTGAATAAATATGAAGATTTATCAGCATCAACCTCTGAAACAGAATCCTCTGAACCAGAGGAACCATTATCAGAATCAGAATGATGATGTTCATTTAAAAATTCATCTGAAAAATGAGAAGTTTTAAAAGACCTTTTACGTTTACTAGAAGGAGGAATAACAGACATGGCCTTCTTAATGGATTTAGAAACAAAATCTCTTATGTTAACAGGAACACTGAGAATTAGATGTTGACGCAAAATATATTATCTGCATTAACAAGTTTGTCATGACATTCATTACAAACAACAGCTGGAGGAACAGATACCACAAGTTTACAGCAGATACACTTAACTTTGGTCGATCCAGCACCAGGCAGCGTTTTTCCAGAAGTATCTTCTGACTCAGTGTCAATCTGGGACATCTTGCAATATGTAATAGAAAAAACAACATATAAAGCAAAATTGATCAAATTCCTTAAATAACAGTTTCAGGAATGGGGAAAAAAATGCCAGTGAACAAGCTTCTAGCAACCAGAAGCAATAAATAATGAGACTTAAATAATGTGGAGACAATAGTGACGCCCATATTTTTTAGCGCCAAAAAAAGACGCCCACATTATTTGGCGCCTAAATGCTTTTGGCGCCAAAATGACGCCACATCCGGAACGCCGACACTTTTGGCGCAAAAAAGTCCGCGCCAAGAATGACGTAATAAAATAAAGCATTTTCAGCCCCCGCGAGCCCACAGGGGAAAAAGTCAAATTTTAAGGTAAGAAAAAAATTGATTGATTCATATGCATTATCCCAAATATGAAACTGACTGTCTGAAATAAGGAACGTTGAACATTCTGAGTCAAGGCAAATAAATGTTTGAATACATATATTTAGAACTTTATATAAAAGTGCCCAACCATAGCTTAGAGTGTCACAGAAAATAAGACTTACTTACCCCAGGACACTCATCTACATGTAGTAGAAAGCCAAACCAGTACTGAAACGAGAATCAGTAGAGGTAATGGTATATATAAGAGTATATCGTCGATCTGAAAAGGGGGGTAAGAGATGAATCTCTACGACCGATAACAGAGAACCTATGACATAGACCCCGTAGAAGGAGATCATTGAATTCAAATAGGCAATACTCTCCTCACATCCCTCTGACATTCACTGCACGCTGAGAGGAAAACCGGGCTCCAACCTGCTGCGGAGCGCATATCAACGTAGAATCTAGCACAAACTTACTTCACCACCTCCATAGGAGGCAAAGTTTGTAAAACTGATTTGTGGGTGTGGTGAGGGGTGTATTTATAGGCATTTTGAGGTTTGGGAAACTTTGCCCCTCCTGGTAGGAATGTATATCCCATACGTCACTAGCTCATGGACTCTTGCTAATTACATGAAAGAAAATAAAAAAACGTTAACTTTTTCACAAACTTTCTCACTAAAATTATTTACATACTGCTTGTGCAATCATGGCACAAATTATTGTAAAAGCTTCTCTGGGATCACCTTTGTTCAGAAATAGTAGATATATGTGGCTTTGCCATTGCTTTTTGGTAATTAGAAGGCCGCTAATTGCAGCTGCACGCCACACTTTTATTATCCCCAGCAGTGAAGGGGTTAATTAGGTAGCTTGTAAGGCTAATTTTAGCTTAAGTGTAAAGGTTAGCCTTCTACCTGACACTTCCCACCCCCTGATCCTCTCAAACATCACTCTTTTTTCCCCCACCCCACAATGGTCACCCCATCTTAAGTACTGGCAGACAGTCTGCCAGTATGCAGTTTTATACCTTTTTTTTTAAAACTATTATTATTTTCCTTAGCGGTGCCACCCGCTCCTGCCCCCCTCCATCGATGGGCCGCCCACCCGCCTCCCTCCTAACCCTGCCACACCACCAACAATCAGCACTCTCTGCATCGGTACCTGTGTCCGTCTATTTCTGTACTGCCCCACTCGTGGGGCATGCAGAAATTGCGCACTCTCGCTACTTTTAGCGTTAAGGGTACGGTGCTGGTCGTTAGGGGTTAAACACTTTGAGACTTTCATTATTTGTTTTTTTTCAAATTTCCCTATCATTTCATTTTGTAAAATGTGTGCTTTTCAATTCCTTTTTGAATTGCAGACTCGAGACTTCACTACCACATTTCACACAGCCATTGTTTGCACACTCTAGAGACTCATTAATAACTGTTCCAGGAAAGGAAACCTAGGTTACAACATGTCAACAACCATTGCTTTCTAGACACCAAACCTTCACACTTATTGTTTTTTAAATGTAAACAACTAATATAATTTAAAAAATCAACGGCTTGTTCTTCTCAGGCTATTTGCTTTGAAAACATTATTTTATCTAGCATTTATTTAGTGTAAACCTTTAAGGTTCTACTACTGATTCATTTCTGAGTAGATTTTGCTAAAATGTTGATCATTTAAAAGGGACAATAAAGTAACATCTCTTCAATGGCCTTGGGTGCATTTAAAATGTTAAATTCATGCAAATAGTCTTCAGTCTCTACAGCTATGAACACAATGTCATTGAGTATAATATTGGGAATTACAGCTTCTGATTTTCATAAAACAAGCGTCACAGATAGGCTGTGTTTAAAATATGCATGAATGAAGCATGAATAATTACAATGCTTCACTGTACTGCCGTCCTCCTAGAGACATTGAAATAATTAAATACAGTTAATGCATCCTTTTAAAGGTGACTTCATTTTAACACTAGTGACATTGCACTTATCAGGTCAATATTCTCAAATGATAGGCAGGTATATAACAGAAAACGTTGGGCGCGATCAAATATACGGTGCAGGTTTCAGCAGGCAGTTCATAAAGTGCTGTAAGTCTGATAAACTAGCGATGTCCAGAAATAAGCGTAAATACAAATTTCTGGAGTCGCCAGTGACTTACGGCACTTTAGAAACTGCCGGCGCCTAAGAAAAGTAAAGAAAATAACAAATCTCCAGTAAAAGTCTAACATGTCTCCCAAATATAAGCCCGACACGTAAAACCCCTATATCCGCAATCACCCCCTCTCATTACTAATATTACATTTATTAACCCCTAGACCGACAACCCCCCACAACGCAATATGCCTATTTAAACTATTAACCCCTATATCCGCCATCAAACCCACACTGCAAGTAATAACTAATTTATTAACCCCTAAATCCGCCAACCCCAACATCGCAAACTACCTATTAAAACTATTAACCCCTAATCCGCCATTAACCCACAACACAATAAACCTAATCAAGTATTAACCCCTAAACCGACATAGCCCACAACGCAATAAACCTAACCCCTAACCTAACCTAACCCCCCCCTAACCTAACCCCCCTAAATAAACTAAAATTACCTAATTTACAAATTACTAAAGTTACTATTAAATATAAAAAAATGTACACTACTTTTAAAATACAAATAAACTAAGTATAAATTAAAGAGGCAGTCTAATCAAAATTCAGGAGTAGACTGTCCCTTTAAGCAAGAGTTACAGAAAATAAAAAAATCTAAGATTACAGAAAATAATAAATAAAATTACAAAATTTTAAATAAATTACACCTAATCCCTATGAAAATAAAAACACCCCCTAATCTAATAAACTACCAATAGCCCTTAAAAGGACTTTTTGCAGGGCATTGCCTCAAGATAATCGGCTCTTTTGTCAAAAAAATACACACAGCCCCCCGTACCAGTAACCCCCCCCAAAAAAATACTATCACTAAAAACGCTAAACTACCCATTGCCCTGAAAATGGCATTTGTTGGGCATTGCCCTTAAAAGGGCATTCAGCTCTTTTGCTGCCCACCCTATCTAAATAAAATAAATCCCCCCAAAAAACCCTTAAAAAAACCCTAAGTCTAACCCCTAAGTGGTCCTCATCTGTCCTGAAGTTCAGTGGAGAAGGTCCTGTTCCAGGCGATGAAGTCTTCTTCCAAGCGGCGACCTCTTCTTTCTTCTTCCAGGAACCAGCCGGTGCGGAGCGGAGTTGAAGACCGGCGACCAGGGCCGCAACTAGAAATTTTGGGGCCCCTGACTTAACCATTGTTCAGGGCCCCCCCCCCCCTGACATGTGCAATTTTTGACCAAGTGACTAAAACCTATATGCACTTTATTCTTAAGTGTAGTCAAACTTGGAAATGTTGTAAGGTAGTAACACACAAACACAGAAACACACAGACACACTCATACACTGAAACACACACTCACACATAAGGATTCACATATAGACATTCTAGCAGACATGCAAAGAAACACACAAACTAGATATGTGCGATTCGGTTCGATTCGGAAATTCGTCAAATTCGTCAAATTCGGCGATTCGAATCGAACCGAATTTCCGAATTAAATTTCTGCCGAATTTTCCGAATCGAATCGATTCGTAAATTCGGATGGCCATTGGGATTACACTAGTATTGTACAGTATGTTAGGTTAACACCTAATATACAGTATAATACTAGTCTAATCCCACCTAACCCTTACCTAAATGCCGAATTTCCGAACCAAATCGAACGGAATCGATCCGAATCCAGCCAAATTTCTTCGAATCCGAATGAATCCGAAACGAATCGATTCAGAATTTTCCGAATTCGAATCGATCCGAACTTCGAAATTTTCTGAATCGATCCGAACCGAACCGAATTTTTTTGCCATGCACATGTCTAACACAAACACACTCAGACACAGACATCCAAACAGACACTCAGCACTTCTTTACATTGACCTGACAAGTAATGAGGTAGATTAGAGTTTTGTCAAAAAATTAGATTTAAAAAAACAAAATATGGAGTTCTGATTATCTTTTTGTCAAGGAAGATGCCAACTAAAGGATGACAACAGTATGCAGTGGCTGAAATGAAGGGCCCTGAACTGCCTAAACAATAATTTAAAGGTTAAATGGTGGATTGGTGACTTCCGGAAAGGTCTCATTAGTCTCAAAGTCTGTAGAAAGATGTGAATAATCCGTAGTAAGGTCAAAATGTCCTAAAAAGGAAACAGGACAATGGACACACACACACACACAAACTTGCACATACACCCAAGCAAACACAGACAGAGACAGCCTCAGAAAACACACAAAGACACACACACACACAGACACCCACAGAAAACACACAAAGACATACACACACAGAGAGACAACCACATAAAACACATAAATATACACACACCCTCACTAACCCCTAAGTGGTCCTCATCTGTCCTGAAGTTCAGTGGAGAAGGTCCTGTTCCAGGCGATGAAGTCTTCTTCCAAGCGGCGACCTCTTCTTTCTTCTTCCAGGAACCAGCCGGTGCGGAGCGGAGTTGAAGACCGGCGACCAGGGCCGCAACTAGAAATTTTGGGGCCCCTGACTTAACCATTGTTCAGGCCCCCCCCCCCCCTGACATGTGCAATTTTTGACCAAGTGACTAAAACCTATATGCACTTTATTCTTAAGTGTAGTCAAACTTGGAAATGTTGTAAAGGTAGTAACACACAAACACAGAAACACACAGACACACTCATACACTGAAACACACACTCACACATAAGGATTCACATATAGACATTCTAGCAGACATGCAAAGAAACACACAAACTAGATATGTGCGATTCGGTTCGGTTCGATTCGGAAATTCATCAAATTCGTCAAATTCGGCGATTCGAATCGAACCGAATTTCCAAATTAAATTTCTGCCGAATTTTCCGAATCGAATCGATTCGTAAATTCGGATGGCCATTGGGATTACACTAGTATTGTACAGTATGTTAGGTTAACACCTAATATACAGTATAATACTAGTCTAATCCCACCTAACCCTTACCGAAATGCCGAATTTCCGAACCAAATCGAACGGAATCGATCCGAATCCAGCCAAATTTCTTCGAATCCGAATGAATCCGAAACAAATCGATTCAGAATTTTCCGAATTCGAATCGATCCGAACTTCGAAATTTTCTGAATCGATCCGAACCGAACCGAATTTTTTTGCCATGCACATGTCTAACACAAACACACTCAGACACAGACATCCAAACAGACACTCAGCACTTCTTTACATTGACCTGACAAGTAATGAGGTAGATTAGAGTTTTGTCAAAAAATGAGATTTAAAAAAACAAAATATGGAGTTCTGATTATCTTTTTGTCAAGGAAGATGCCAACTAAAGGATGACAACAGTATGCAGTGGCTGAAATGAAGGGCCCTGAACTGCCTAAACAATAATTTAAAGGTTAAATGGTGGATTGGTGACTTCCGGAAAGGTCTCATTAGTCTCAAAGTCTGTAGAAAGATGTGAATAATCCGTTGTAAGGTCAAAATGTCCTAAAAAGGAACAGACAATGGACACACACACACAAACTTGCACATACACCCAAGCAAACACAGACAGAGACAGCCTCAGAAAACACACAAAGACACACACACACAGACACCCACAGAAAACACACAAAGACATACACACACAGAGAGACAACCACATAAAACACATAAATATACACACACCCTCACTGAGACATCCACAGAAAACACACAAAGACATACACACACTCTCACAGAGACACCCACAAAAAATGCACAAACACACCCCCTCACAGAGACACCCACAGAAAACTCACATCAACACAGAGACATCCACAGAAAACACAGACATACATACATACACACAACCACCCTCACAGAGACATCCACAGAAAACACAGAGACATACACACCCACCCTCACAGAGGCATCCAGAGAAAATACACAAAGACATACATACACACACCCTCACAGAGACACCCATAGAAAAAGCACTAAGACATACACACACACCCTCACAGACATCCACAGAAAATGCAGAAAGACATACACACCCACCCTCACAGAGAGACCCACAGAAAAAAATACATACACACTCATAGAGACACAAACAAAAGCACAAAGACATAAACACAGACACCCACAGAAACACTCACGGGAGGTAAACTGCACATTGCATTCCCTAAATCAACAGTGTGTGACATGCATGATAAAAAAAAATAATCAGAAATTAAGAGATTACTTTTTAAAGAATCATATTTGTAAATGTGCAAACAAAAATAATTCTGTGAATTCAAAATTGTACATTAATGATCTGAGTAGATGGCTAGATGAAGAAAAGTACTTTTAAAAGGTTGACATATGTTTGTGTCCCCCCCCCCCCCTATTTTCCACAACCAAGAGCACCACTTCAAATATAGTGTACAAATGTTTCCATCTGTCATATTTGTAAATGCTGTACTCTATATGGTCTTGATGGAAGCATAAGCTGTGGTACTCATACCATTAGATCTGGTTAAATGAAGGATTTAGGCTTGTTTGTATGTATTTCAAAATTAAGTCAGCTGTAGTGTAAACTGAACAGTTTTAAGTTAACCTGTCTCATTTCAAACACGAGCAATCTTAGTCTGAGAGTATAACATTTTATGCAGATGTAACAATCTTAGATAAAATGCATCTGGAAAGTCCTTGCATAAAGGGGCAGTAAACTGGAATGTAATTGATATATAAATATTAATAAAAAAATGCATATCTGCCAAAAGGGCACCTACCATTTGTGTATTGAGGAGGAAACATTTCTGCATGGCTTTAAATATAGAATTTCTACAGCATTGTCAAATAATCATATATACACTGCTGCTAAAAAAATGTGTTTTTATGGACCCCTGGCCCCACCATACAACTACTACCACACTGAAGTTACAATCCAAAACTGCACAAAGAAATAAAAAACATTTACTAAGTAATTCCTACCTCCTCTGCAAATGAAAGTGATCTGCCGTCTGACTCACACTGTACAAAGTGCCAAGCTGTCTCACACTGTGCATAGTGGATTAGTAAACACACAGAAATCCTCTCAAATGCTAATACTTTACTCCTTGTAATAACATTTCCCATGCTCAATTAGCACTCTGCTGTAGTACCCACAGGTGGCTGCCAAAATTTGTAAACAAATATTTTTTTTTTAGTTATTCCTGCCTTATGGGGGCCCCCTGGCCCATTGGGCCCCTGACAGGAGTCACCCCTGTCACCCCCTGATGGCGGCCCTGCCGGCGACTCTGGAACTGAAGACCGGCAACTCTGGAACTGAAGACCGGCGACCGCAGAGCCATGGAGCATGGACGATCCTCTTCATACGATCTCCGCCTTACACTGAATAGGAATTCAAGGTACGCGATTAAAAATGGCGTCCCTTGAATTCCTATTGGCTGATTTGAGCCTTCAAATTCAAATCAGCCAATCGGATGAGAGCTACTGAAATCCTATTGGCTGTTTAAATCAGCCAATAGGATAAGAGCTACTGAAATCCTATTGGCTGATTTGAACAGCCAATAGGATTTCAATTATCAACATACCTTATGGACTTTAAGGACAACATCACAGAGTATTACGTGACCGAATCAGGACCAGATCATAATTCCCTTGGGTCTCACAAACACGGCCACCAAGAGCAAACATAACTCACTTCCTTGTTAGTGGCGCAGTCACGTGTCTGGGAGAGCAAATGGGCTGCAGGCATTATGATTGTTTGGCAACGCAACGTGTAGTGTCACCGTCATCCATGGAGTGTAACACCAACCAATATCAGGATGAGGAACAATATAAAGATTTGTGCACTGTAAACAATGCGTGTTCAAAGCAATGAACTGCAATCATGTGCATAAATGCATATAATTACAGACAATTATGTCACACAAATAATGTGAGAAACAACAACTATACAGCATAGATCATAAGATAAGATAAGAAAATCCAGGTACTTAAGGACGATACCTCTGAGCCATGGCTTGATAAGTTAGCTACCCAAATCAAAGAGTACAAAGATAATCTCATCCAGTTCAAGAACAGGAAACTGCAGACTGTATTCCGAAGATCACAAGGACAAAAGGGTGTATCGATGGCTGATTGGGGGTGATAATTGGAGACCCCACACACAGAGGAGGAGACGTCAACGCTACTACACCAAGCAATCGCTTCAAACAGTGGACAGTAGCTTAGGCTCTGACAACGACATTCCCCAAGGAGGTAGTGGCCCCTCTGAGGCCTCAGGAAGTGGGCAACAGTTTTTTTCAGTGGGTCATGACAAGAGCCGGGCAAAGAAAGAGAGGGGGAGGCCCCACATATGTATGGGGGACTGGAGAGAGAGAAAGACCCCAGGTAATACATCAGCCCAATGAAGGGGAGGACCGGGTAGTAAATATCAGTCACCGGTCCCTTACCCCCGCTGAACATATCTTACTCAACAAGGGTTTAAGCTTTGTTCCTACCCGCAGGAGTGTCAAGTTTGATGTATATATAAAGACAAGGGGGACACCAATGGCACTACTTCAAATATAATTGACCCCTAAAACTCCCCTATGTATCCTCAAAATATAGATCAACTATATGAAATTCAATTGGGGGTATGCAGGTGCTATGTAGTGGGTTCTATTCACAGGAATATTCAAGAGAGTTAAAGAAACCAACTTTTGAAAGAAAGACTACATATGTAGCACTCAAGGGGTTAATAGAGGATATCAGATAGTTAATGGCTTTACTTTGTAGTCAGTGAAGCTAAGATAGACGTACGGGAGCACATTAAACCTAAAGTGAAGGGTTTAGCTCAAGAAATTAAAATATAACTTTTATTAAGCCAAATATACACAATAAAATAGGAAAAGTGCCAAGTTAAAAACACTCTTAGGAGCCTATCATTTAGTCAGAAAAACAAGTGCTGATTGAAATAGCTTGATATAGCTGCTGTAACCTTCGTGAATAGTTGAAGAGCAACTGCGGATTTAGTAACTCTGGTTAACTTATATCAGAGGTATCAGAGCAACAATACAGGCTAAATGGAATTAACTCCCACCTTGGTTAAATCGTTAAATGTCACTATTTATGGTGATTATATTGTGATAAATGTCCGCACCAGTGTGTGCCAAATGAAAAAAATTTGGGAACAAATTTTATACAGCTGTCAACTAATGGTATGTGTGGTGTGACACGCTTACACATTATGGCACAGAAACCAATTAGATTGGATAAGCACAACTCACTAAATTAGAAACAATATTTTGCAGCCAATGTTTTAACTTAGTGGTATATGGTTGTTAGGTGTACCAGTGAATATTATGATCAATGGTGTGTAATTAGGTCAGTTTGCTACTCAAAGTGTGAATCATATGATAATAGATACACACAGTATACAAGAATAAAAGTTACATGTGACCGCTCATTGACACTGCGTTCAAACACCTTAGCAAATGATGTCTGCAATAAACTGCTAAGTCTAGGAGTGAGTATTGTGAACAATTGTGCAAAGTTTAAATCAGCTTGTTGCTCATAGTGTGATCCGTGTGGCGTAACTACACACAGCACGCCAGATATATAAGCTACATATAACCGCTCGTTGGCACAATAAATATTATGATCCGTAACTAGGATTATCAAAGTATGTGGCAACAAACAGATAATTACAGCTACATATGACCGCAGCTGAGTTATTAGTATTATACTTTATTTTTGAAGCGCCAACATATTCCGCAGCGCTGTCCATGGATACAATTCATTTAAATAAAACAATACAAGACTTGTAAAAGACAGGACAAAATTTACAAACACATACAGGAGGGATTGAGGGCCCTATTCCCATGGGAATTTACAATCTAGAAGGGTAGGAGGTTGAGAAACAGGAGGTGAGGACTGCAAGATTTGGAAAGATGTTAATACAGAGTTAGATGAGGGAAATGTTAGGTAAGTGAAATGAATTAATTATTGAGTTGGGTGGTAGGCTTCCCTGAACAGAAAAGTCTTCAGGGAACATTTAAAGGAAGACAGATTAGGGCAAAGCCTGACAGCACGAGGGAGAGTGTTCCAGAGGGTAGGTGCTGCATGACAGAAGTCCTGCAGTCTAGCATGAGAAGAGGTGATAGTTGCAGATGTAAGGAGCAGGTCATTGTTGGATCTTAGTGGACGGGCTGGAGTATACTTGTGTATTAGAGAGGATAGGTAGAGGGGAGTGGCGTTGGTGAGAGCTTTGTATGTAAGGGTGAGAATTTTGAATTTAATTCTGCTGTGAATGGGGAGTCAATGAAGGGACTCGCAGAGAGGTGCAGCAGATGCAGATCGACGGGAAAGGTGGATCAGTAGGGCGGAGGCATTTAGGATGGATTGAAGGAGGGAGAGGCGGGAAATAGGAAGGCCAGCGAGTAGGTTATTGCAGTAGTCAAGTCGGGAGATAACAAGGGATTGGATTATTTGCTTTGTGGTGTCAGCACTCAGAAAAGGGCACATTTTGGAAATATTGCGTAGATGGTTGCGGCAGGATGTAGAAAGCTATTGGATATGGGGGACGAAGGATAGATTTGAGTCAAGTGTGACTCCGAGGCAGCGGACTTGGGGCGATGGGGAAATAGTGATGCCGTCAACAGGGATAGAGAAGTCGGTGTAGAACTTGAGGGGGGGATAAGAAGGTGCTCAGTCTTGGACATGTTAATCTTTAGGTGGTGAGAGGCCATCCAGGAAGAAATACCAGATAAGGACAGAGGGAGAGAGAGCAGGGGTGGAGAGGTAGATCTGGGTGTCATCAGCATAGAGGTTATATTTGAAGCCATAACTGTTGATAAGTTTACCCAGCGAAGAAGTATAGATGGAGAAGAGTAGAGGACCCAGAACAGATCCTTGAGGTACTCCAACAGACAGAGGCATAGGAGAGGAGGAGTCACCGGCAAATGACACAGAAAAAGACCTGTGGGAAAGATAGGAGTGAATCCAGGAAAGAGCAGTGTCACAGAGGCCAAAAGAGCTAAGGGTCTGTAGGAGGAGGGGGGTGGTCAACTGTGTCGAAGGCAGCTGATAGGTCGAGTAAGATAAGTATAGAGTAGTGGCCAATATTTTTTGCAGAGAGAAGATCGTTTGTAACCTTGGTAAGGGCAGTCTCAGTTGAATGTTTTGGGTGGAAACCGGATTGCAGTGGGTCAAGCAAGGAGTTGGTGGACAGGAAGTGGGTTAGGCGAATGTAAACTAGTTTTTCAAGGAGTTTTGATGTTAGTGGAAGCAGTGATATGGGGCGGTAGCTTTCGGGAGAATTAGAGTCGAGGAAGGGTTTTTTGAGTATGGGAGTGACTTTTGCGTGTTTGAAAGAATATGGGAATGAACCAGTAGAGAGAGATAGGTTGAAGATGTGAGATAGGGAGGGTATTAGATGGGAAGGGATAGGGTGGAGTGGGCAGGTAGTGAGGTATGAGGAAGATAGTAAGGAAGAAACGTCATTCTCAGTGGCTGGATGGAAGATAGAGAGGGTGGCAGAGGGAGTAATTGGGCCTGTTGGAATATTGCAGGTTGGTGTTGGGATGTTGCTTCGGATAGTACGTGTTTTGTTTAAAAAGTAGTCTGCCAGGGCTTGAGCACTAAAGACAGACGGGGGTGGTGGAGCAGGTGGGTAGAGGAGAGAGTTAAAGATGGAAAAGAGTCGTTTAGGGTTTGAGGAAAGAGTAGATATGAGAGAAGAGAAGTAGGTTTGCTTGGCTAAGTGAAGGGCAGAAGTGTATGAGCGAAGAATAAACTTATAGTGTATGAAATCAGGTTCAGAGTGAGTTTTCCTCCAGACACGCTGAGCAGTACGAGAGCATTTTTGCAAATAGCGTGTATGCTGAGCATGCCAGGGCTGTAACTGACTGCGTGGTGTTTTGCACAGCTGGGGAGGGGTGAGTGTATCTAGTGCAGAGGAGAGAGTTTTGTTATAGTGGGCTGTAGCAAGATCAGGGCAGGTTATAGTGGAAGTGTAAGGGAGGAGATTTTGAATGATTTTTGAAAATTGGAGCGGGTCCACAGTTATCGGTTATTGTATTCAATGTGGCATTATTGTGGCTGAAAGTTACTTGATGTATATATAGACTGTCAGAAGTTTCAAAGGTTTTTGAGACTGAAAGAATTCTTTAGGGACACAGAAGTACATGAACCCAACCATCCTTTCAAGTGCAAAAAATCTTTTGACCCACACAGCCAGAATCCGAGCATTAAGACCTTTATGAGATTGGTGACACAGGATTTGAAAGAAATGAGACAGGTCAACTACTGCAATAATCTTCCAGGAGAAGAGAAAGCCATTAATTACCTGGCATCGGATCCAGAAACAGTGATAAGGACAGCAGACAAGGGGGGCGCGGTATAGTCCTTGACAACTCGTACTACCGCAAAGAGACCAAACCACCTATTCTGCACTCAAGAGTGATCCAAAAAGGAGGTTTCAAATTATTATTTATGAAGCAGTGCAAAATGGCCATAGAGCTGGATGGATTGATGAGAATATCTCTACATTTTTGAGGTTCATAAGAACATGGAGAGACCTCCCGGTAGACCGAATGCACGCAATTCAATCCCCTCGAGATTAGCTGTTTTTGTTGACCATTACTTACAACCTTTGGTCAGAAACATGCAATCATATCTAAGGGATTCTTCCCAATTAATTGAAGAATTAGTGGATCTACACTTTGAGGATACATGGATTCTAGCAACTGCTGATGTCAACAGCTTATACACCATGACTTTACATTCCCCTCCCTTAGGATAGGCATTGTAATAATTTACAGAATTTTTATACTTAAAATCTTTTTAAGAGACCTAGGGAGATATTTATCAAAGCATCAACTGAAAATACGCTAGAATTCCGCCATGTAATTGTCGTGAAATTGATCCGCCGTAGTTATCAAAGCGTCAAGATCAGCAAATGTTGAAATTTGTGACTTAACATACGATCCCACGATCTCAATCCAACGCACATCGATGCAAATTGATAACCCGTGGAATTCGAGCGGAATCGTGTTCATTCGCCCTCCTATTCAACACTATTTGAAGCTCTCGCAAAGTTATCAAAATTTCTACAGTTACGCTTGCGTCTTTTCCGACTCAGCATACCTGGTTTTCAATCCGCCACCCTTGAGGTCGCGGATGCCATAGAACTCAATGGGAGTCTGAAAACACAGAAAGCTTATGTTCGATGCTGAGAGAATGAAGTATATTACATAATAAAAGTAAATTAGAAACTTTATTAAAATTGTATACCCTTTCTAAATCAAACAATTGCTACACGTTTGGTGCACTAGTAGATATAGGGATACAAATTAAAAATACATTACTACTGATGGATTATGCTACAACTTTGTCTCTCATTACAAATCAAATGGGACAATATTATTTCTACATATTTGGTGCAAAGTTTTGCCCCAAACTTGTCGCACTAATAGATATAGAGATAAAAATGAAATAAATACACAACATAATATAGCTAACTTCCTTTTTATTTGTTGGAAAAATCTATGTGCACTATGTTTAAGCCATGAAATACAAGTCATATTTGATGCAACACTTTTCGCAAACTCCTAAATAACCCACACACTAGTGAATTTTTCCACCACTTTTGATTGGAATATTCATAATCACATGATTTATGACATCAGCCAATCTGATTCAAATATACATTATAAACTATCACTAACGAATCAAATTGCTCGATACTTGTGTCATTGATCACTCATCAGAACTTGTAAGTGCCATTTGTTACATTGTGTATTATACTTTGAAAGTATCTACAGTACAGGGAGTGCAGAATTATTAGGCAAGTTGTATTTTTGAGGATTAATTTTATTATTGAACAACAACCATGTTCTCAATGAACCCAAAAAACTCATTAATATCAAAGCTGAATAGTTTTGGAAGTAGTTTTTAGTTTGTTTTTAGTTATAGCTATTTTAGGGGGATATCTGTGTGTGCAGGTGACTATTACTGTGCATAATTATTAGGCAACTTAACAAAAAACAAATATATACCCATTTCAATTATTTATTTTTACCAGTGAAACCAATATAACATCTCAACATTCACAAATATAAATTTCTGACATTCAAAAACAAAACAAAAACAAATCAGTGACCAATATAGCCACCTTTCTTTGCAAGGACACTCAAAAGCCTGCCATCCATGGATTCTGTCAGTGTTTTGATCTGTTCTCCATCAACATTGCGTGCAGCAGCAACCACAGCCTCCCAGACACTGTTCAGAGAGGTGTACTGTTTTTCCTCCTTGTAAATCTCACATTTGATGATGGACCACAGGTTCTCAATGGGGTTCAGATCAGGTGAACAAGGAGGCCATGTCATTAGATTTTCTTCTTTTATACCATTTCTTGCCAGCCACGCTGTGGAGTACTTGGACGCGTGTGATGGAGCATTGTCCTGCATGAAAATCATGTTTTTCTTGAAGGATGCAGACTTCTTCCTGTACCACTGCTTGAAGAAGGTGTCTTCCAGAAAATGGCAGTAGGACTGGGAGTTGAGCTTGACTCCATCCTCAACCCAAAAAGGCCCCACAAGCTCATCTTTGATGATACCAGCCCAAACCAGTACTCCACCTCCACCTTGTTGGCGTCTGAGTCGGACTGGAGCTCTCTGCCCTTTACCAATCCAGCCACGGGCCCATCCATCTGGCCCATCAAGACTCACTCTCATTTCATCAGTCCATAAAACCTTAGAAAAATCAGTCTTGAGATATTTCTTGGCCCAGTCTTGACGTTTCAGCTTGTGTGTCTTGTTCAGTGGTGGTCGTCTTTCAGCCTTTCTTACCTTGGCCATGTCTCTGAGTATTGCACACCTTGTGCTTTTGGGCACTCCAGTGATGTTGCAGCTCTGAAATATGGCCAAACTGGTGGCAAGTGGCTGCACGCTTGACTTTTCTCAGTTCATGGGCAGTTATTTTGCGCCTTGGTTTTTCCACACGCTTCTTGCGACCCTGTTGACTATTTTGAATGAAACGCTTGATTGTTCGATGATCACGCTTCAGAAGCTTTGCAATTTTAAGAGTGCTGCATCCCTCTGCAAGATATCTCACTATCTTTGACTTTTCTGAGCCTGTCAAGTCCTTCTTTTGACCCATTTTGCCAAAGGAAAGGAAGTTGCCTAATAATTATGCACACCTGATATAGGGTGTTGATGTCATTAGACCACACCCCTTCTCATTACAGAGATGCACATCACCTAATATGCTTAATTGGTATTAGGCTTTCGAGCATATACAGCTTGGAGTAAGACAACATGCATAAAGAGGATGATGTGGTCAAAATACTCATTTGCCTAATAATTCTGCACTCCCTGTATATGTGAAATTAGTATTAAAGATAAACATTGATGCTTTACATTAGGACACACAGTGTAATATTTTAGACAAGGATTTTAAAATTCGAATTGATGTTTAATTCAATAAAATCTTAAGCTGATAGCTCAAAGGGATAGCCCACCTAACTTTAAACTGTCGTGATTCAGATACAGCAGAAATTAAAATAACCTTTTTACTGTCATGCTATTTTCAGTGTATTTCTTCCTTCTCTTGAATTTCTTTTTCAGTAAGAAATGTCATCTAATATGCCAGCCCATTTTATAACACCTGTTAAGGGGTGTTTTTTAAAAATAGATTGCAATCAAGAGGGGTTAGACGGGTACAGAGAGAAACCTGGCCCAGCTCTTAAAGGGATAGGAAACCCCAAAATATTATTTCATGGTTTGGATAGAACATACCATTTTAAACAACTTTCCAATTTACTTCTATTATCAAGTTTGCTTCTTTGTCTTGTTATCCTTTGCTGAAGGAACAACATTGCACTACTGGCAGCTAGCTGAACACATCTATTTAGCCAATCACAAGAGACAAATGTGTGCAGGCACCAATTAGCAGCTAGCAGCTTTCCTATCCCTTTAAAATATTCATAGATTTCAAATAAATACATATGATACTATGATAAATAAACACAGAGATATGACAGACAACATTGTTTAGAACAAAAAAAGGAACTTCGGGAGATGTAAATATGTCTGCAAAAGATTTCTGACATAACACACACACATATATATATATATATATATATATATATATATATATATATATATATATATATATATATATATATATTTATGTGTGTGTGTGTGTATATACATACTAGAATATGTATGTCCAATATTAAAAAGAATTCTAATAATTCACTCTCCACTATGTCGCTACTTGCTATATTCGCAATTAGTCCTGCTCAGAAAAAGAACACATTTACACTATATACAATAATGTGCTAAAGAGAAATGTGCTTGTTCGTGGACAGTAATGAAATGGTATAAATAAAGTTGGGAAAAGCCTGAATAGCCACAACATAGATGACTGTTAGTTAACACCAGTCCGATGCTCTTCATACAGTAATTGACGGCTTTTTTGATAAATAAGGAGATTGTATTGAGATCCGTGGCTGCGATGTTTGGCGAGCAAATTGACGCCCGCGAATACAACATAGTTGACGCTTTGATAATATCCCCCACACCCCCTAGCGTGTATTTCAGTATAGGGGCTTTGGCTAATAGGTACCGATAATTAGTTACATCCTATCCTGGCATAGGTGCTCACACACAGTGTGCCTAGAGGTAGTTTGAGTAATCATCATAAATGTAGGGCCATAATTTGATCCACTGACTCTAATTGTCATAAAAGTACCAGTCTTTAGCATAGAGCCCTTACTACCAACCTTTTACTCTCCCCTTAGGCAGGTACTGTTTCCCTTTCTTTTTTTAGTATCAATCTATTCTGTATATTTGTTATTTTATAGCAATTGATCTATTCTGTATATTTTGTTATTTTATAGCAATTGATCTATTCTGTATATTTGTTATTTTATAGCAATTGATCTATTCTGTATATTTGTTATTTTATAGCAATTGATCTATTCTGTATATTTTGTTATTTTATAGCAATTGATCTATTCTGTATATTTGTTATTTTATAGCAATTGATCTATTCTGTATATTTTGTTATTTCTCACATTGCCTGTAATTATATGCTATATGCATTTATGCACAAGCTTGCAGTTCATTGCTTTGAACACACATTGTTTACAGTGCACAAATCTTTATTCCGTTCCTCATCCTGATTGGTTGGTGTCACACTCCACGGATGACAGTGACACTACACGTTGCGTTGCTATAGCAATCATGATGCCTGCAGCCCATTGGCTCTCCCAGACACGTTACTGCGTCACTAACCAGGAAGTGAGTTATGTTTGCTCCTGGTGGGTGCAGCGGTTGTGTTCATGAGACCCAAGGGAATTATGATCTGGTCCTGATTCGGTCACATAATACTCTTTGATGTTGTCCTTAAAGTCCATAAGATATGTTGATAACAAATTGTCAAAGTTATGACTTGATCTGCATTTTCTGCGGATACTAATGTGTGCTTATACTGATTATCTCTGTTGCTGGTTGCATTTATTCTGTCACATAACATCACTGCACTATTATATCATTACTGATTGTTGAATATTGATACTCAGACTAGTATAGTTATATTTGATCATTCACGGATGTTTACTATGTGATCAGGTTGTTACCATGACTACCATTTGGAGTTTTTTTGGTCCTAATTGAGGGTAGGGTTTGTTTGTAGCTATATATTGTTTTGAATTTGTATACACTGTGAGGAAGGGGATACTTTGTCCCCGAAACGTCACTTGCTTTTCACAGTAAGAGTTGCTTGGAGAAGACCAGAGAGTGCAATCTTTGTGTGTTATATTTATATCCTCACTAGCACCCTGGCAGCTGTTGGACTAAGTGAGAGTGCTCTTCTCTGTTATATATATATATATATACACTTCCAGGTAATTGACCATATCCCCATATATAGGAAAAATAGAATTTAGGTTAAAACAAAAGGAGGTAGGGTGAATTAAATTTTTGAATACCTTCCAGCCAAATGGTTTGAATAAGGATTATGATTTGCAATTGTTTTTGTGTGTGTTTTAAATGCTTTTAATTAAATATTCCTACTGTCACCACTAGATGTCACTGTCTTGTTGGAAAATAAACCTGGATAGGTAATGGTTAAAATTAAGCTAGAGACAATCTGTGATTTGATTGGTTTCAGGTAGGCTTTTTAAACGTGTGTATTCACCTGTATTTGCTATGCATGATTAACCCTTTGAGAGCTAAGCACTTTCCCACCTGGGTGCTAAGATTTATTTATTTATTTTTTAACAATTTTTTTTTAACATTTTTTTTTTCTTTTTCAGACCCCCAAGACATACACTGTTGGAAAGGTTAGGCGATTACCTCAGGCTGCTTAGATGCCTGAGTTACAGGCTTCTAAGCAGCATGCCCCCTGCTCCTATACTTAACATTACATAACATTAAGTATAAATAAAGTTGCGCAGCAACATCATCACGTTATTGCGTGTGAGTTCACCACGCAAAACAGGAAGCCCCGGTGATGCATGTCACTCTACAGGCACGATCGCTGGGGTAGGATCGGGTGGGAGCCCTCATTAGCACTCAAAGGATTAAGGACCATGTAGGTCCGAAACGTCGCACCTTTTGAGGTTTTGTGTCCTCTAAATAAAGAAACTATCACCTGGAATTACTGTGGTGCTGTCACATTTTTTTGCATGGACTGTATTTTTGGGGGAACACAGATACTCCATAGTGACTGGCACATATTTTGAAAGTTTGTTTGGATTTAGTGCTGGACAACATTTGTGCTATTTTTCTATAAAAATAAATATATATATGTACAGATATACAGTATATAGGAATAGCTATTTAAAAATGCAAAGAACATATTCCCCTTTGTGAAGAACTTGGTAATGTAAAATATTTACAGTAATACATAAACACTTTATTAAATATGAATATTGCATAAAAATTATTTAACATTTTCAGCTACAAAACTGTAAAGGGCTCCAATGCATGTGTGCGTGTATATATATTTATATATATATATATATATATATATATATATATATATATATATATATATATATATATATATATACATATAAATATGTATTTATATGTGTTTTATTGTGTATTTGCTGTTTATATTTCACATGTTCTTCACTTACAGGATAAGGTACTTTTTATTCTCAAATACATATATATGTGTGTGTGTGTGTGTGTGTGTGTGTGTGTGTGTGTGTGTGTGTGTGTGTGTGTGTGTGTGTGTGTGTGCGTATACCTATCAGAGTGGATTTGATTTAAATCACTATTTTAATCACTAGTCAGTAAGACTGATTTAAATAATGCTTTACATTTTTAGAATAACTTTTCAGATTATTTCCGGTTATATCAGGCCATTACTGTATTGGTTATATATCCTTAGATACACATAGATAATTAAAATTAATGAAATTATTGGGAGGTGAACTAACTCCTATTCCAGTCATATTTGATCAACTTTTCAGATGTACTTTATTGGAAGGATAAAAATAATGATCACCTTAATAATAATTTAAATATAATTTTGTTTTAGTTAAATAAAACTATTTCAATTTTAATGCTTGCCTCTCCCTCCTCAAACTTAGGTCCTTGTGCAGATCTATTTCACTCCAAACAAACTTCTATTCATTGAGCTTCTTGAAACTAAGTATGGGTTGATTCTGTGTACATAGATTTACAGGGGAGCAATGGTATTAAAGGGACAGGGACAGTAAAGTCAAAATTAAACTTTAATGATTTAGAAATAACATGCAATTTTTATTTTTCCCCAATTTGATTTTCTTATCTAATTGACTTCCTTCTCTTAGTATCCATTGTTGAAAAGCATACATAGATAGGCTCAGAAGCAATGCACTACTGTGAGTTGTTCTAAATAATCCATTATATATATATATATATTTGAAAAAATAGAAAAATAATTACGGAGGGGACGCAGCTGCTATGAGCTAGTAGAAAACAGCCAGCCAGTTCCTAAACAAATACTGGTTTGGTCCTAAATATATCAAATAAATGGTGCAGACCCTTGAAGTAAAATACATGAGTTCAAAAAGAAAGAATACATCCTGGAAGAAATGTATACCTGGATTAAAGACAGGGAATTCAGCACTCTTTTTAAAAAGAATTTATTAAGCTCAAAAAAATATATTCATGGTGTATCCAAAATTTGAAGCTTTAGTAGCTACAAGAGAAGTACATCTCTGGCACCTTCTAACTAAATCTCTGAATGAATATATTATTAGGTAAATACACAAAAAACCCAAATAGTATATATAATCACATTATAACGATGGAAATTACAGTGAAATTACAACATACAAACCTGACCGGTCAGGGGATAGTGTTCATGCATGAACAGAAAAAATCCACATGCTAAGTGGTTAAATAATATGACAATTTAGCAGCAGATAAAATAACCTACTGTCCTCTTATATCTTAACTAAGCAAACATTAACATCTCAATATACATGCTTAAATGTAATTGAGGTATTTCTGTGGGGAACCTTAATCAGACTACTACACCCTGCTGCGTACGGCACCTTAGTATGTAAGGCTTAATGCAGGGCAGGTATAAGAATGGGATCTAAGTAGTTTCTGATAGTGTGCCCAAAAGTACATGTAGAAATATGGTACAGATTAGGCATAGGCATAACAGTGTACATACATGTATTTGTTTAAGATATATTAATGGGGAACAATTATCAAACTACTACACCCTGCTGCGTGCGGCACCTTAATGTATAAGGCTTAATGCCGGGCAGGTATTGTGATGGGATCTAAGTAGTTTCCGATAATGTGCCCCAGAATATGTACATTTGTCTTACAGTTAGCAAGCAAAAGCATTAGGCAATGTCAAAGTTAAAGTAACTCAGCGAGAATGGTAAGCAGGTAATTGCATTAGTACTGTAGGTCGTTGTATAGGATGTTAAAGTCCCTTTCAGTTAGTCATACATGCATGGAATATATAAGCCGTGAAGCAAGAAAAAGCATGATGCAGAGTGCAGGATTGAAAGTCAATGATGCGTGATATTAATATGCCTCAAGCGTTAATCAGAGATAGCAGTCTCCTTTCATAATTTGGGACTTATAATTTGACCCCCTCAGCAGGGTAGCAATATCCAGATCGATAATGTATATGCCTATCAATCAGGCAGTAGATGTGACAATATACGACCTGTCTCCTGAGTTATCTTCAAGCTGGTACTTAGTAAGTAATCCTTAATGACTACCAAGGGACACCGTTTAGAAATCCCTCAAGTGCGTTTGCTTGCAGCGTATCTGTTCAGTGGCATCAACACAGACCACATGTTCCGGTTCGGCTTGTCCAATGCCGACGCGCGTTTCACCCGCTGGGTGTGTCGGGCTA